>NC_082685.1:16675390-16957752 GCF_949987515.2 Delphinus delphis
TTACTGACCCACTCCACCTCTGTCCTCCCTCCTCACTTTGCCCAGCTTCCAGTCCGGGTTCTACCATTGTAGTCACTCCCCTGGTGCTCACCCTTATGTCCTTGCCCCCTCTCCTTGTGTCTTAATCCCTTGGGATTAAGGGAGGCCCAATCCCTTGGGCCTCTTCCGTTGCAGAGCACAGGCTCCGGACCTGCAGGCTCAGCAGCCATGGCTCACGGGCCCAGCCGCTCCGCAGCATGTGGGATCTTCGCGGACCCAGGCACGAACCCGTGTCCCCTGCATCGGCAGGCGGACTCTCAACCACTGCGCCACCAGGGAAGCCCCCTATGCATAAATTTAACCAGAAAGGTGAAAGATTTCTACATTGAAAACTAAAAAACATTACTGAAATAAATTAAAGACATAAATAAATGGAAATATACTCCATATTCATTGCCTGGAACACAATATTGTTAAGAGTCAAAACTACCCAAAGTGATGTAATCTGTAACAAAATTCCAATGGCTTTTTTTTTTCAGAAATGGAAAAGCCAATACTCAAATGCATCTATAATTACAAGGGCCCTCAAATAGCCTCAACAATCTTGAAGAAAAGAACAAAATTGGAGGACTCACACTTCCTGATTTCAAAACTTATTACAAAACTATAAAAAAGTTATCAAGACAGTGTGGTACTAGAATAAAGATAGACATATAGACCACTGGAATGGATTTGAGAGCCCAGAAATAAGCCCATATATCTAGGATCAATGGATTTTGAATGATGAGGAAAGAATAGTCTCTTAAACAAATGGTGTTAAGACAGCTGGATATCCACATGCAGAGAATGAAGTTGGACCCCTACCTCATACCACACACAAAAATTAACTCAAAATAGATCAACAGCATAAATATAAGAGATAAAATAATAAAACTATTAGGAAAAATAGGGATAAATCTTTATGACCTCCAATTTGGGAATGGATTCTTAGGGTACCAAAAGCATGAGCAACAAAAGGAAACTAGATAAATTACACGTAATCAAAATTTTAAAAATTTGTGCATCAAGGACATTATGAAGAATGAAAATACAACCTACAGAATGGAAAAAAATATTTGCAAGTCATATAGCTAATAAAGGTCTAGTATCCAGAATATACAAAGAGCTCTTACAACTGAATAACAAAAAGACAAACACCCCAAGTTTTTAAATGGACAAAGAAATAGCCATTTCTCCAAAGAATACATACAAATGGCCAAGAAACACATGAAAATATATTAGTCTTTAGGGAAATGCAAATTAAAACCACAGTGAGTCACCACTTCATACCCAGGAGGGTGGCTATAATCCAAAAAAAAAAAAAAAAAAAAAAAAGCAGCTGGGGAGAGAATAGGAGAAATTGGAATCCTCATACATGGCCAGTGGGAATGTAAATTGTTCAACAACTGTGGAAAATAGATTCTAATGACCCAAAATAGAATTACCAATAACCCAGCAATTCTATTCCTAGGTATTTACCCAAAGAATTGAAACCAGGTACTTAAACACATGTACACATCAGTTTATAGGAGCACTATCCATAATAGCTAAAGTTGCCCAAATGTCTGTCAATGGACAAATTGTGATATATCCATACAATGAAATATTATTCAGCCATGAAAAGGAATGAAGTAATGATACATGCTACAATATGGATGCACACTTACTTGGCGTGTGAGCTAAGTGAAAGAAGCCCTGCACAAAAGAGTGTATATAATATTCCATTTATATGAAATGTCCAGAATAGGTATATTCACAGAGATATAAAGCAGATTGGTGGTTGCCAGGGGCTAGAGGAAGGGAGGAATGGGGAGTGTTGGCCACTGAATTATGCCACCCCAAATTTACATGTTGAAGCCCTACTCCCCAATGTGATGGTATTTTAAGATGGGGACTTTGGGAGCTAATTAGGTTAAGACAAGTTCATGAGGGTGGGGCCCTCAGAACCATGAGAACATAAATTTTTATTAAGCCATCCAGTCTATGGCATCTTATTACAGGAGCCCAAGCTGACTGAGACAGGGAGTAACTGCTTAACAGGTACAAGGTATGCTTTTGTGATAATGAAAATATTTTGGAGATAGTGGTTGTACAACATAGTGAATGTACGAAATGCTACTTTGAATAGTTAATTTTATGTTATATCAATTTCTCCTCAGTTTTTTTTTTAATAAATGTATTTATTTATTTTTGACTGTGTTGGGTCCTCGTTGCTGTGTGCGGGCTCTCTCTAGTTGCGGCGAGTGGGGACTACTCTTCGTTGCGGAGTGCAGGCTTTTCATTGCAGTGGCTTCTCTTCTTGCGGAGCTCGGGCTCTAGGTGCACGGGCTTCAGTAGTTGTGGTGCGCTGGCTTCAGTAGTTGTGGCTCGTGGGCTCTAGAGCACAGGCTCAGGGGCTTAGTTGCTCCGCTGCATGTGGGATCTTCCCAGACCAGGGCTTGAACCCATGTGCCCTGCATTGGTAGGTGGATTCTTAACCACTGTGCCACCAGGGAAGTCCCTCCTCAGTTTTTTTTTTTTAAACAAACAAAAACCATGAGAAGTAGTCTCACCACATGGCCAGAGGAGTCCAGAGAATGCTAAGAAGTATAACAACACAGGATCATTGCCATCAATACAACACATCATGTAATGTCTGTTTTCAAACAAACCCAAACCTTGATTCTGTGGTCTCCTGCAGCTAGCATTCCGTATTGCTGATGCCATTTAGGGCAGAACACCTCCCAAAGGGCATCAGTATGTACTGTCATCACCTCCAGTCTGTCCTCCAAGCTCACCAGAACCCTGCTCCACTGGGTTCTCAAGTTACTCTCCTCAGCAGCATTGGACGGTTGATCACTTTTCTTTTCCTCTACCCTCTTTCTCCACATGGTTTCTACAACACCACAGTCTTCTCTTCTTCTTTCTTTCCCACTGGCTATTCTTTCTCAGCCTTCTATGCTGCTTCCTCCTCTTTCTCAACTTATTGGAACGTCCCAGGGCTCAGTCTTTGGCCTCTATACCCACTTTCTAGGTGAGCTCATCCTGTTTTATGCCTTTTTTTTTTTTTTTTGCCCCAGGCGGCACGCGGGACCTTATTTCCCCGACCAGGGATCGAACCCGTGTCCCCTGAAGTGGGAGCGCGGTGTCCTAACCACTGGACTGCCAGCGAATTCCCTGTTTTATGGCAGGGATACAAGTAAATACAATTTATTGGCCAATGACCTTCCACTTCATATCTCCCACTGTACTCCAGATGCTTGTATCTATCTGCTACTTGACTCCTCTAACAGGCATTTAAAATTTTTTTAAATTTAATTTTATTTATTTTTTTTATACAGCAGGTTTTTATTAGTTATCCATTTTATGCATATTAGTGTATATATGTCAATCCCAATCTCCCAATTCATCACACCACATGCCCACCCCCTGCCACTTTCCCCCCTTGGTGTTCATACATTTGTTCTCTACATCTGTGTCTCTATTTCTGCCCTGCAAACCAGTTCATCTGCACCATTTTTCTAGGTTCCACATATATGCATTAATATACGATATTTGTTTTTCTCTTTCTGACTTACTTCACTCTGTATGACACTCTCTAGATCCATCCATGTCTCTACAAATGACCCAATTTCGTTCCTTTCTATGGCTGAGTAATATTCCATTGTATATATGTACCACATCTTCTTTATCCATCTGTCTGTCGATGGACACTTCGGTTGCTTCCATGTACTGGCTATTGTAAATAGTGCTGCAATGAACATTGGGGTGCATGGGTCTTTTTGAATTATGGTTTTCTCAGGGTATATGCCCAGTAGTGCGATTGCTGGGTCATATGGTAGATCTATTTTTAGATTTTTAAGGAACCTCCATACTGTTCTCCATAGTGGCTGTATCAATTTACATTCCCACCAACAGTGCAAGAGGGTTCCCTTTTCTCCACACCCTCTCCAGCATTTGTTGTTTGTAGATTTTCTGATGATGCCCATTCTAACTGGTGTGAGGTGATACCTCATTGTAGTTTTGATTTGCATTTCTCTAACGATTAGTGATGACTAACAGGCATCTTAACCTTGAAGATCAAAATCAATACTCTCCCTCCTCCACAGTCTGCTTCCTCCCTGCCTTCCCTATTAGCCAGTTGCTCAGGCCCAAAGTCCTCTAGGTACTCGCCACTTCTTTACTTCTTGTGCATCAACAAATCTTACTGGCTCCATCTGGCTCCATTCCATATCCAGAATTCAACTATCTCTCACCACCTGGCCTGCTGTTCCCCTCGTCCATCCAAGGGAGCTTGCGCTAGCCTCTCAACTCTTCTCCCTGCTTCATTCATGCACTCTGCAGTCCACTCTCCATATAGCAGGCAGAGGATCCTTGGAAAGCAGCCCATATCTTACCAAACCTCAGCTCTCCTCTTCACTCAGCCTGGCACCAGGCCCTCTCGTTCAGTTCCAGCCACATTGTCTGTTTTGCACTCCTTTCTGGCCTTTGCATCTGTTCTCTCTCTCCACAGATATTCTATCTGGTTGCTCCCTGACTCTCTTCAAATGTCTGCTCAAAAGCCACATCCTGAGAGACCTTCTGAACCACTTACATCTCTCTCTACCCTTCTTTCTCTATTTTTCTTCACAGTACTTATCACTCCCCACATATAATGATTTTGTTTATTTTCCATCTTTCTTTGCTGGAATGTGAGCTTCTTGAGCGCAGGCATTTTGTTTTCTTCTCTGGTGTATCCCTGGTCCTTGCCCTCCAGGGTCTCAGAGGATTTTCTGGGTGAGCTAGAAGGAATGAAGACAGATCAAGCATGTTGAGGAAAAAGCAGCTAGCTCACTGGGGTACATGGGATACTGTGAGGTAAGGTCAGGCTGGTCAGACGTTCCTGAAGGCCAAGTAGGCCACCAGAGAAATTAGGATATTATTGTCAGGGGAGGGAAAATATCCCTCCCCTTCTCTCAGTGCTTATGTCTTCCCTTCAGTTAAGGCTCCAATGTGAAAGAAATGATTATCCAAAACTTGAAAGTAGAAAAGAGATTATTAGTGTGACAAAAGCTCCCTCTTTGACCAAAATTTAGTCAGGCTCCTCTGAGCCCTCTTTTCAACTAGGCCTTGATCTTGCGCTTCCATGTCCTGCCTTGTAGAGTCTAGTTTTAATAAGAATCCTGCTAGTTAGTCTAGTGAGGATCCCCCCACCTTTAATACCTGATCACCCTCCACAGCTAATCAAATTCCTCATCCCCACCATTCTCCAGGTGATATCTGATGACCCAGGCCTGCAGGAATCCTATTAAATCAGTTTAGCAAGAATCTCTCTACTCTTGATGTCTCTTCTCAGCCATTTTCCATCCAGAGACCCCACCGTGCTCCTTAGCCAGAAATCCCCACTTTTCCTTGCTGTATTTGGAATTGAGCCCAGTTCTATTATATAAGGTCTCTTTTCCCCTATTGCAATAGTTCCTGGATAAAATATGTTTTTAATGCTTTAACTGTTATTCAGCTCTGATTCTCTTGGACACTAGGTGTCCTTACAGCTTAGCATTGTCTAGCAGATCTTTTGGGGATTATCTGATTCCATGTGCACCTTTGATTGGCTTCTACTGACTTTATTTCACAATTCCATATGGGTAGAAATTAACTTGTAGAAAACCGATAGTAATGCAAATGGTTTCTGTCTGAGTGCAAGGCCAAAGATTCCTATTTATAGCAATACAAATAAAATTTGTCAAGAGATGCACCTGATTTATCTCTGGTGGAAAAAAACAACCCCAAAGTAGTGACCATACCGTAAACATCACAGTTTATTATACCCTTAATATATTAACCTATCTTCCATCTGTTAGCAATCTCTTTTCAACATTCCTTTGGCTGACTATTAAAAGAATAATGGGGACTTCCCTGGTGGCACAGTGGTTGGGAGTCTGCCTGCCAATATGAGGGGACACGGGTTCGAGCACTGGTCTGGGAGGATCCCACATGCCACGGAGCAACTAGGCCGTGCGCCACAACTGCTGAGCCTGTGCTCTGGAACCCATGAGCCACAGCTACTGAGCCCACGAGCCACAACTGCTGAAGCCCATACGCCTAGAGCCCGTGCTCCCCAACGGGAGAGGTCAGTGCAATTAGAGGCCCACGCAATGCAACGAAGAGTAGCCCCTGCTCGCTGCAACTAGAGGAAGCCTGCGTGCAGCAACGAAGACCCAACGCAGCCATAAAAAAAATTTAAAAAAATGATGTCTTCAAAATCTCCTTTGAATTGGTTATAACATCTTACAGAGCCCCTCGTTAATGAGTTGAGTAAAATCTTGATACATGGGCATCATTCATATTTTTGCATGGGAGTCATGTGTTTTACTTTTCGAAAATTATTTTTAGAAAAAGTCACTGCAGTGAGGTCTTACTTGATCAAGCCGGTCTAAAAATAGACCTCCACCATCTCATTGCCCTGCTTTTGTTTTGTCCTTACAGCCTGTATGTTTGTTTGTGCTGACTGTGCCCTTCACCGGCAGTCAGCTTGCCAGGGCAGGGACTTTGTTCCCTGCTATATCAATAACGACTCAATGAACAAATGAATGAGTGAGTGAGTGAATGGTATGTGGTCTGGAGCACAGGAGTGGGGTCTTTCCATTTGATGCTAAAGCACTCTTGCTATCTTTGCACTCTTTTGTTAACTGCTCCCCTGAACTCTTTTTAAACTAGGCCTGTCTTTTGGACTTCCATGTTTCTCTCTACAATGTCCATTTTTAGCAAGAATCCTGCTAAATATGTTTAACCAGAATGCCCCATCCTTGATATATGATCACCCTGAATATATAATGGGGCTCCTTGTCCTCTACCATCTGCCAGGTGATATCTGATATTCTGGCCTACCTTCAGCAAGAACCCTGTTAGATCGGTTTGTACAGAATCCCCCCCTTAGTAATTTTCCATCCAATGACGCCCTCCCAACCTCTCTCTTTGGCTATAAATTTCCACTCTCTCTTGTTGTACTCAGAGCTGAGTCTAATCTCTCCTCCCCCACTGCAAGACCCTGGTGCAGTGGTACCTACACATATCTTGCTAACTCCCCCTTTGAATAAAGTCTTCCTTACAGTGCTTTGACAAGTGTCATGAATGAATTTTTTTTCTTGAACACTGATCTCCCCATTATCTCTAACCACGGCTGGGGGGCTTGGCAGAGGAAGAGGGGTGCACCTTAAGAGGATGGGTATGCCAGGGACAATAAGGCAGAAAGCCCTAATAATTTTGAAATAACAACAGTAATCACTGTCGCTTACTCTGTGGCAATTCCAGTGCTTTCTTTGTATTCACTCGTCTAGCCAGTTTTCGAAGCTAGGGCCAGGAATGTGCGGCGGGAACCCGGGATCTGGCAGTGGCGGGTAGCCCGGGTGGGCTGCATCCTGGCGCTTTCTCTTTGTCTTTGCTGCTATAGTTTCCCTCCTTTGCTGGGCCGGGTGGTCACTAACCCCTCTGGTTTTCTAGAGGGATTGTCCTTGCTTCTGGAGATCCGGCTCGATTTCTGGCTTCGCCCGGGAGAGCGAGGTTGGGTACTCCGGAGTGCCCGGTGTCCCCCAAGAGCTCCGCGGCTGGCGGCCGGCGCCCAGCGGGCGGTTCTCCTTCGCCCTGGCCGGGCGGATCCAGCAACAGCCCGCCCGGACCGTGAGCCGGAGCCGCGCAGCAGACTGCCGCAGGAAGCAGGCTCTCTACGAGTAAACAGCTCACAGCGTGTCAGGATGGCCGAGTGGTCTAAGGCGCCAGACTCAAGGTGTGTACCTTCCCTGTGGGCATTCTGGTCTCCGAATGGAGGCGTGGGTTCGAATCCCACTTCTGACAGGCGTTCTTTTACCACTTTCGGCTAAGCTGGCTAACATACGTAAGCGCATTTACCCCGTGCTACTGGCGTGGTTTTTTTTTTTTTTTTTTCCTGTTTTCTGAGAAGGCGGCCATATTCAGACTTTACCGTTCCTGCTGTTCTCCACTGCCTGTTTTCTCGGATTTACAGTGGCCGAGAGACTGTCTAGGTGGAAGAGGGAGGCGGTGTAAGTACCCGAGATTCATGTAATCATATTCACGAACCCAGTTTACGTCACACCTTCTACACTTAGTCTAGCTCGATGTAGAAGCTGCTCTCATGTGCTCCCTGGTGGTCTAGTGGTTAGGATTCGGCGCTCTCACCGCCGCGGCCCGGGTTCGATTCCCGGTCAGGGAAAGCTCCATTTTTGTTTCAACTAAACCTCAACGATACAGTATTTGCTTTCTTTTTGGGAGAAAGGAATTACCAGAGGTGAGAGTTACTCTGGTTAACGGGTGCTAGCTGTGTGTGAATCATTGTCCTATACCTACGATACCTTAATTAGGAAGGGAAGAACATTGTGGACAGCACTAAATGATCCCAAAAGAAAACCCTGGTGCTGCCACAAGTGCCAGTCTTCCAATGCCCAGGGTTAAAAAAAATCTCCCCGAATGCCCAAACCACCATTAGAATGGCAGATGTCACCTAGAGGGGGACTCAGGAAGGTCTTAGCTCCTCACAATGGCTCAGACAAGTTTTGCTATGAAAAGAAGTCAGGAGATTCTCTCCCCCCAACATCTACCTTTTTATTTTGAAAGTAAATTGAAATAATGAAAACAATGACCCAACGAACACCGGTGTTCTTTCTACCTACATACGACATAGGTTAATATTTTGCCATATTTTCTCTTTCTCTCTAGACAGATAGAGCTTCCCCAGCCTCCCACCCATTTGAAAGTTGCAGACAGTATTACACTACTCCATGTCACACCTGAGAAAATTAACGTTAACTTGTCATCATCAGATACCAGTGCACGTGCAAATTTCCCCTAATTGTTCCCAAAATATCTTTTATAGCTGCTTTTTAAACGTTTTTATTCTAGAAATTTTCACTGCCCATTTTTCTATTGTGACACCTGCGGAAAATAATCTATTTTAATAATAAAAACACTGGTCACACTTAAGTTCTATCTTAATAGTTGTATAGTATTTTGACCCTCTATGCTTAATTTGTTGTTTTTCAAAGTATTCATTTCTCCCTGGGTACCTTTTTTAGCCCTTCAGGCCAGAGCTGTTAGGATATATTCTACCTCCACATTAGTTACAAGCGGGCTTGCCAAACGACCCCAGGTCTTGGACAAATAATTTTGCCTCTGCTTTTCTGTGTGCTAGCAGTTGGCTTTTTTTGTAATCTAGCCTTGTGTGGAGTATAGCATGGTGAATGATGGCTGGTGGTCAGGTTGAGCTGAGTTCAAGTTCTGACTGGACTTTTCAGAAGGCAAGATGTCTATCCTCTCTAAGCTTTAGTTTTCTCATCTATAAAACTGGCCAATCAAAGGATGAAGACGAAAGAGAATGAAAATCCATCTAACCTTTAAGTTTCATTTTGAAATCTTCCCTCATCTTCAAAAGGAATTGGAAGGAATCTAGAAATAAAAAACAAAGGATTTTTTAAAAGCTGGGAAGACATACATCTAAATGTAACTGATTTTCTGTACGTGGTAGGATTATGAAAAATTTAAATTTTCTTTGCTGTAATGTCATGCATTTGCTGATTTTTCTACCATGAGTATATAAAACTTATTAGTAGAAGAATAATACAACTTATTTGAAAAATTGCTCACACCTTACACAAAAATCAACTCAAAATGAGTCATAGATTTATATGTAACACATAAAACTATAAAAACTTTATAAGAAAACAGGAGAAAACGTTTAGGACCTAGGGCTTAGTGAAGAGTTCTTAGAAATGACAATAAAAACATGATCCACAAAAGAAAATATTAAATTGGACCTCATCAAAATGAAAAACTTATTCTGCAAAAGACCTTGTTAAGAGGATGTAAAGACAAGCAACAAACAGGAAAAAAAATTTGCAAACGACATATCTGACAAAGGGCTTATATCTAGGATATAATAGAGAACTCTCAAAACTCAATGGTAAAAAAGCAAACAATCCAATTAGAAAATGAGCCAATGACATGACAAGACATTTATGTTCAACGTTATTGAAGTGCAAATTAAAATCACAATGAGATATCACCACAAACTTTTCAGAATAGCTAAAATAAAAAGCAGTGATAACACCAAGTGCTAGCGAGGATGAAGAGAAAGTAGGTCACTTATTCATTGTTAGTGGGAATGTAAATGGTATAGCCATTTAGGAAAGAGTCTGGCAATATTTTACAAAACTAAACATGAACTTACCATATGACCCAACAATTACATACTTAGGCCTTTATCCCAGAGCAGTGAAAGCTGATATTCACAGAAAAACCTGTACACAAATGTTCTTGGCACCCTTATTGTAACAGCCAAAAGACAGGGAAACAGGGAACAACTGAAATGCCCTTCAATAAGTGAATGGTTAAACAAATGGTGGTACCACCATACCACAGAATGCTACTCAGCACTAACAACAAATAAACTATCGATGCAGGATACAACTTGGATATACCTCAGGGAATTACGTAGAGTGAAAAAGTCAATCTCAAAAGGTCACATACTGCATGATTCTATTTATATAAGATTCTATAAATGATAAAATTATAGTGACAAAACAGATTAGTTGTTGCTAGGGATTGTGTTTATTGGGGGGTAGGGAGTGGGGTGGAGGTGACTACAGAGGCATAGCAAGAGGGAGATCTTTGTGTTGATGAAATAGCTCTGTATCTTGATTGTTACATGCTCCCTACATAATGGATGACATCAGCCTTCAGCAGATATAATCCAGGAAGAAGCCCACCTCTGGCATCCCAAGGTTTTTCCTATTTTATTTCTGACAAACACCATCATCTGTCACTTGTCACATTTGTTTGAACATGTGTCATAGTCCCTGCTATGGACTGAACGTTTTTGTTGCCCCCCCAAATTCTTATGTTGAAACCTAATCCCCAATATGATGGTAGTCAGAGGTGGCGATTTGGGAGGTGATTAGTTCATGAGGGTTGAGCCCTCATGAATGTCATTAGTGCCCTTATAAAAGAGACCCCAGAGAACTCCCTTGCTCCTGCCACTGTGTGAGGACACAGCAAGAAACTGGGCTCCCGGTAGGCAGGCCCAAATCTGCTGAATCTGCTGGCACCTTAATCTTGGATTTTCTAGACTCCAAGATTATAAGAAATAAATGTCTGTTGTTTATAAGCCACTCAGTTTATTATATTTTTGTTATAGCAGCCCTTATGGAATAAGACAGTCCCTAAGCTTGTCTCCAAGTTCACCAAAGGCAGGATTTGGGTCTGATTCACCAGATTTCAGAGCCACTGTCAGAGTGGTTGTGAACTTCATGTGTACAGTGTGAACTCCATGTGAACTTCATGTGTACAGTGAGATAGACTGGGGACTCAGTGAGACTGGGGGTGCCAGCCCCTATGGAGGTGAACACGAGGAAGGAGATAGAAGCCACACTATGTAGGGAAGTGGTTGAGGTACGGGTCCGTCAATGTTGGGAAAGTCAATCACCAATGAGGCCTGAGTGTCTCTGCACATTCCTGTTGGATATGCTTAAAATGCAAGACCCTGACTGCTCTTTGCTCGGGCTGTTTCTCAGAGCTGTGTTTTAGTGAGCAACGTTGAGGGATGAGATAATGCCTCCTCCCCCAGCTCCTACTCACTCCCCACAAACGCTTACTGCTTTCTACACAACTGGTCAATTTTCTGAGTTCAGTGTTCCTCAGCTGCAATGCAACGCCACTAAATGCTTGGTGTCTACCTGGGTACCTCTGCATTGCCCCCATTGGGACTTGGTGGCTTGGGGTGCTCGTGCTACTTGCTGTGCATGAGTAATAAAATCCTTTGCCTCTGACCCATGAGTCTTCTGCCAGCATCCATGAAACTGTGGCAAGCTAACTTGTTAGCTTACAAGCAGGATAAGATCCCAGACCCTCCCAGCTGGAGGAGGGTTCTTGGATACTTTGTTGTTCTGTCCTAGCCTCAGACTCTAAAGAGAATGACACTTTCTCAGCTGGTTCTGAAGGTAACTTTTTGCCTTTGGTGATGAACTGTCCTTTAACCTCATAGTCACCTGGCCCCTTCTTGTGACCCTCTGGGTGATTACTCATACCTCCAAGAGGTCCTTTAGGGACATAATTCAGGCCAGGTCACTGCCAAATGATGGGCCTCTTTAGACCTCATGCATCTGTCTGCCTGAAAGTTCTCATCAGTATTGACTCCATCTGTCGCCTCCTCACCCCTCAGCGCTGCCAGGCAAAGAAGATCCAGGGGGATAGGAAAAGGATGGAGGACAGACCATGCAGTTTTGATGCTGTGCATTCTGAGAACTTCTATCACTCGAGCATTCAACATATTCATTGCTGAATGTCAACAGTGTGAATTGTTGTTTCAGGAATACAAAAAAAGAATAAGACAGAGCCACTGAGTGTAGGAGCAAGAAGATTTGGGGTTAGATGACTTAGGTTTTGATCCCTCTGGACCAGCATTTGTGACCGCAGGCAAGTTATTTAACCTCTTGGAAAATCAGTTTTCCTCATCTATAAAATGGAGTAATATTAGAATATGTACACTGGGGGTTGCTTTAATAACGTGGAAAAGCATTGAGCATGTTGCTGGCCACAAGGTTGCCTCCATCTAAGTTCCCAACTTCTCTTAAAATTCACAGTCACGGGAGATGGAGGAGTAGACATGGGAAGGGGAGGTAGGACTAGACTCAGATTAAAGGAATAACAGAGGAGCCAAGGACCCCAGACAAGGTCCTTGGAAATCAAAGCCCTCCCTAACTCTCAGCACTCAATGCTATAATTATTTAGATGCCACCCAGAATGTAGGTAAAACACTTAGTGATAGCCTTAAACTTAATGAATGCTTTACTGTTTTAATCACTATATCACACGTTGTTGTCGTTGAGACATTGCCTATAAATCCAAGGTCATGGGTGGCCAAATATTAGATGGACTCTGTTCCTTGGCCTTACGTGGCACCTCTTGGTTGGCGTCTTTGGAAAAAGGTGGAGATAAAGTGAGAGAGTGGATTTTGAGACTTTTCCTGGTGGACCATGGTGACCAGAGTTACTCCAATTCCTGGTGTCGTAAAGTTGGCTATAGCTCCATTTTTTTTTTAAATTGAAGCATCGTTGATTTACAGTATTGTGTTTCAGGTGTAGCTATAGCCCCATTTTGGAGTGGGGTTCTTTTGGGTCTCTGGGGTCCTTGGTCAAAGCCGTGCCCACAGCCTCTTGGATGTTCTGTGCTGCCCTGAGCCCTCATTTGATTGCTGTGTCAATCCAGCTGGGGGGCAGGGTTGTGTGCTCCCCAGCAAAGTGGACGTGTCCTTCTGGCTTGCAGAGTTCCTGGGCATAGTTCACATATTGGTGGGGAGTGAAGGAGGCAAAGCCGCCCATGGAGTAGGGGTCCTGGCTCCAATGCTTGACCGTGGAATAGGGGCACAGGGCCCACACCTCCTCCTTGGGGAGATCATGGACTACTGCCAGGTCGTCCAGGACAATATCAATTGCCCAGGCACGTCCATGACAGCGAAGAAAGAGGAGTCATCGTCCAGGGTATAGGAGGCCAGGATGACCCCTGTGCCGTTGGGGAAGATGTGGTTGGCATAGAAGATGAAGAGAAGGCTGATCGGTGCTGGACTTTCCCCATAAGATGCCTTTGTGCTCCCAGAAATGCTGCGTGCAGGTCAGGATCACTTTGGTGGCACTGCTGTAGTGGACGGATCGCAGTGCGTCCTAGTTGCCATGGGAGAGAGGTGGCCTGAAACAGAGGAGTCAGGCAGCCTTGGCTGTGGTGGCTAAAATCAGGTAATCGGCGGTCAGACGTGACCTGGTCTGCAGAGGGTCAGGCATTCGGTAGGTGATGTGGATGTGGTCTCCGTACGACTCAACCTCCTCTGCTGGCGAGTGGATCTGGACCGTCCCGGGCAAGAGGGCAGCATGCAGGGCCTGGGGGAGCTGGTCAAAGCCCCCAGCGATTTCATCAAACCTGAGAGTGAGCAGGCAAGGGAGAGACAGGGAGGCAGGTTGATGGACAAGGCCAGGCAGAGGATGGGCCATTTGGACTGTACAGAGGCTGAGCCCTCTCATGGACCTGCTCTAGCCTGTGTGCTAGGGAGGTAAGCCATTGGCAAAAGGAGGGCATGCCGGGTAGGGTGGCTCTTAGCTCCGGGGAACTAGAGATAGGTGCCATTTTGGGGCTGACAAATCAGAAAAATGCATTCCCTCTGGGCAGGTACAGCCCCTTGCCAGAGCCTCAGGCTTGAAACATGGATCATGCCTGGCTCGCAGTCACACACACACCCCACCCCCCGCCTCCTCAAGTGGTCACCCCACTCGACCTGCCTTAAGACCCTCCTCTTCCTTCCATTTTCCCTTTAGGACAGTCCCTGGCCTGAATATAAATGGATTTACCCTGAAAAAAATTCTGGGAGGAAGGGAGAAGATGCTATTGGGAAAAGAAGACCGGATGCTCAAATAACTGAGCCAGTCCCCTTGGCCACTGAATGCTTGCAGGGTCTGTTGACCTCTCGCGAATAGCTGTAGCCTTTTTTTGCAGGAATTGGGTCACAGAACCCTGAGGGAGAGTGAATTCCGGTCTATTTTATCTTTGTGGCCCCAGACCATCCTGACAGCCACCAGGGGTTTGGTGGTTGGGGTCTGGAGTTAGCACCCCTGATACATCTTCCTGGGATGAAAGACAGTGAGACCCCTTGTCTGTAACCAGAGAGCAGGTGAGGCCCAGGGCAAAGTAGATCTGTAGCTTCCTGATGTGACTGCCGCTTAGCCAGAGGTTCTTAAAGTGGGGATCCTAGACAGAAAGACAGAAAGCAGCAGCAGACCTTGAAACATGTCAGAAATGCATGTTCTCTGGTCCTAGCCCAGATCTACTGAATCAGAGACTCAGAGTGGGGCTCAACCTTCTGTGTTTAACAAGACCCCTACTGATTCTGAGGCTCATTGGAGTTTGGAAACCCCTGCTTTCCCCTCTTGCCCATTTCTTTTGGGATTTTCCACCAGATTTATCTGAACTTTCTTTCGACCGCTGTCCTGGTTAGTAGTTGGCTAACCCATGCCCATTTTCCCATTTCTCCACCCCATTTCCCACTGGGGCTCCTGGAAGAGGGAGATGATGGCATGCAGGGTCTCCAAGAAGGCCTCGTAGTGGCCAACATCTGCATTCGGCAGGTCCCCAGTCATCTGCACGGCCCCCCGGCTCAGGTTCCCCGCCTTAATCAGGTATCCCTGCAACCAGCCGACCACGTGCAAGGAGAGAAGGCAGGGGAGTCAGATCGTCTGGAAGCCAACATGAGAACCCTTGCTTTGCATCCAGGGACAGGCAGAAACAGAATTGGACAGAGTGGAAAGGCCAGACCATTCAGCCGGGCCCCTTGGGGCTGCCATGGGTCTACTTGTACTAGGTTCTGACAGTCTCAAAATGCTCTCCTTTGTCCTAATAACAGGAAAACAGCTAACTTTCAGTGCTACTTCCCACATACACACCCTCTGATGAGCCCTTCACTTGTACAAGCCTCACATAACCCTAAGAAGTAGCTTATTATCCCTGTTTTACAGGTGGGGGAACTGAGGCCCAGTCTTCCTGTCAACTGCAAGTATGTTGGGCTGCTTACACTGATCTGGAGGAATCTAGGTACTGAGTAATTTTTCTCACCCTGCCCTCATCCCCCACCATCACACTGTGGTCCTGGCTAGCCCACCAGCAAGCGACCCTGAAGTTCTCCCTGTGGAAGTGCCCATTGAGGATTGTGCCCTATGCTTCATCCCTGCTCCTTTCTCCCAAGCAAGGCCAGAGTTCACACAACAGAACTGGCCAGGAGGGCTTCACCTGTTAGGGTGACCAATTGTTCAGCTTGCCGAGGGCTGAGGGGTGTCCAGGGATGATCTGGTACCCTTGTCACCAGTGCAGCAGCCCTGGAGGCTGGGCACTCAGGGGGGCAGTCCTGACAGGGACTGCCAGGATGACAGGGCATGGCTGGTCTCGCCTTAACCTGGGCAAAAACCTCTATCAAACATGCATGTTTAGGGCTTCCCTGGTGGCGCAGTGATTGAGAGTCCGCCTGCAGATGCAGGGGACATGGGTTCGTGCCCCGGTCAGGGAAGATCCCGCATGCCGTGGAGCGGCTAGGCCTGTGAGCCATGGCTGCTGAGCCTGCGCGTCCAGAGCCTGTGCTCCGCAACAAGAGAGTCCACAACAGTGAGAGGCCCGCGTACCGCAAAAACAAACAAACAAAAAACATGCATGTTTAAACCAGAGACAAGGCGGCAGGGCCCCACCATCCCAGGAAAAACAACATCACAAAGTTCCCGGAGACACGCTTCAAGATCTGCAGTGAAGACAACCAGAACCCAGAGAGGGTGGTAGGTTCCCTACCTCTGTGCATGGGATGCGTGGAAGGTGGGGGGTAGGGGTGGGCAACTGAGAATCTTCTCTAGCTTGACTTATTCTCCAAGCCCTGTACCTCTCCTCCCTTTTTCCTTCCCTCCCCCCCCCGTTTCCCTTCCCCCCTTCCTTCCCCTCCCTCCCACCACCATTGTCCTCCAGGAGCTTACATTCTAGCAGGGGAAGCAGACCATAAACAAATTAAACAAGTAAAATATTCACTACAGTGTGATAAGCATTAGGGTGGAAAATATTGCAGAGAAAGGAAGATGGGAGGGTGCCAGATGGGAGGAACCTCAGTTCAAAGTGGACACTTGAGCCATGACCTGAAGAAGGTTGAGGGGCAAGCCATGTGATATCTGCAGGAAGAGCATTCCAGGCAGAGGGAACGGCCAATGCCAAGGCCTTGAGGGTGTGCTTGGCTGAGTACGAAACAGCAAGAGGTTGGAGTAGGTGGGTGAGGAAAGACCCCCTCTCCATCTTGGGCAGCCCTGAGCCACAGGCGGGACTATGCCCAGGGGCAGGGTCTGTGCACAGGCTCCCTCTGGCTGCCTGCTGGGGAGGGTGGGTCAAGGGTTAACATGTTCCTCCTGCTACAAGCTGGAAAGAGGGTGGGTGGTCCTGCCGTGGTTTCCATAGATTGTGACAGGGTGGGCTGTGGGCAGCAGGAAGTGGGTCCCAGGACTGACCTTGGTGGAGAAGGAGTCGTACTTCTCCAGCACCTGGCTGCAGCTACTGCTTTTCAGCTCCTGCACCACCTGGGCATGGAGGAAGGAGGGGCATTCAGTGAGAACCAAACCCCACCCCACACGGGCACTCACCTCAGCCTGGTCCAGCCCCCGATGTTCCCACTCCCTCACTCATGCTTCTACTTGTGTGTACGTCAAAGGTTGGTTTATATATGTTCTCTCCTGGGTTCAAGGACTTTGTCCCACAACTAGTCTGAATGTCCCGAAGGTGGACACTTAACTATTGGACAGATTACGGGGCTGTAAAGTTAGGGGCCAGAGCTCCCCCACCAACCTGGGAGTTACAGAGGTGGGAAGTCTACCTCCTTGTTTGTGTTGGACACATTTCTGTAGGCCTACGAGGCCACTGTGAATAGTACGGACAAAGCGGGAAACCTGGCGCCACCGTGGCAGAGTGAGGCTGGGTGGGGTCCGAGAGTTTGGTATGTTCATACTCCCCAGCAGTGATTCTAGGAAGAGCTGTTCTGCCGTCTTCCACTCCTCATTTGCTCTGACCTGATAGCCCAGCGGACGCGGGTAGGCCTGTACCTCCTCCACGCGCTGTGCACCCTGTTGACCAGCACCCAGCTCTGGTTGTTGGAGGTGCGGAACTTACTGAGCTTTAGCCCAAACTTCCTGATGAGCTCATGAGAGAGCCTGTGGTGCGAATCAGAGACAGCTCAGCAGGGACAAGGAAGCTGCCAGCCGTCCCTGCTCCAGGGGCTCTGCTCTTTGCTCCCCACAGATTTATTGGGGCTACTGGCCTCTATCCAAAGACAGAACTACAGACCCCCTTGTCACTACACTAATGGCGGCAGGGCCACGAGGGAACAGGGCCACCATTCTTGTGGCCACATCACACCAGGCTTGTCCTCCGTTCTGGCCACGATCTCTCTCGTTTTGTCTGAGACCTCTGGCCTCAAGGTCCAGGAGGTTGCATGAAGAGCAGTGTCAGGGTCCTCTGGGCTTATCTTCCCTGGAGGCCATGTGCATCCTTCCCAAGCCTCCAGGAAGCATCCTCCACCACCCTGCATTCTCCATGGAGCAGGGCCCCCCTTCAGGATGACCCTCCATGAGGTCACCTGATGCTAGTTTCTGGTCCCAGGGCTCCCACCAGACGCCACACCCTCCTCGATGGACACTCATTATTCCCATTGTTAGCAAACCTAGCAGGCCACTTTTGACTTTTCAAGGTGCTCTCCCATCCTAATTATCTTTGGGGATCCTCCACATTGGCTTCTAAGCAGGCAGGGCAGGTGCCATTATGCACAGTATATACATTAAAACATTGAGGCTGTGAGTTGGGGCAGACCCAGGCCTGCTGACTTCCAGGAGAAGACGGCCACTCATTGCATTTGTCTTGGCCTTGGTGTTGACTGCTGTTCTAATCGTGTGTTCTAACTGTGTGTTTTGCGTCTTCTTAGGTTCTGTCTATTTGATACTCATGAATCACAGGGCCGAACCACATCTCTCCTGCATGTCAGCTTGCCTAGAGCTCTCCTTTCAGTGAGCAGACTGGCTGACCCAAGGCCATGTTCCCACCCACACACCAAGTAAATATCTCCCCTGCCCTAACTCACCCAGGGCCAGGTACCAGGCAACTAGAGACCACTCCTACAGCCCAGGGCCCACTGTAATTATTCAAAGCAGCCAAACCTAAGCTGTTTACTCCGTCCCACGTTGCCTTTCCCTCAGAAACTCCAATAAAGGCCATGGTCTGTGCCTTCTCTTTGCTCCTGTCTTCTGCCTCCTGACCATCCCAATGTATCCCCAGGGCCCTGTGTGGTGTGGTTTGTCTCCTTCTCTCTGGAAATGTAAGTAATAAATTCTTACAGTGGCATTAACCTCTCCATGGCTACTCATCACCTCCGTAAACTAAAATCCCGAGAGTACAAATGAGACAACTGCCCACACCCCAGCCTTCCCTACCCACTCCCACTTTCCCCGACCGTACCTGTGGTTGGCGGGAATCCTCATGGCTCCCAGCTCCACATACCATTGTGCTCCAGGCGTTCTGTGGGTCTCTATTCTGCCACCCACACACGCCCTGAGGCCTCCAGGACAGTCACCTAGAAAGACAGCACTTTCCTGACCTCAGTGAGGCTGGACACATCCCCTCCTAGCAGACCTAGCTCCCACAGCCCTCCTGCCTCTTCCCCAGGTTTCCCTTTGTTATACAGTCAGACCACCCAGTTCTCCTAGCCCTTCTACCCCCACCTAGAGCCCTAGACCCAGTCCCCTGCCCCAGCTCTCTGAGGCTGTCCACTTCCCTCTCTCCCAGGTTCCCCATGCAGGACCCTCCCACACCCTATCATGTACCTGGTGGCCAGCGTCCTGCAGGGTCTTGGCAGCGGTGAGCCCTGCCATGCCCGCCCAATCACCACTATCTGTTTCCTTTCTGCTGTCTGCCCCAGCCTGTCTTGGGCCAGCCACAGCATCTCTTCATACTGGGGGTCCTCAAAGCACTTGACAAGCCAGCTGTTGAAGGCCTGGGTACCCAGGCTCAGCACAGACAGGAGGGTGAGAGCCAGCCAGCCTGTGCACATGGCTGTGTAGATGTCAAGCAAATGACTGAGGACCCAGAAGTCCTGCTGGTCTTAACACTTGCTTTGAGGAGTGGTTATATCGCTAGACCTGTGATGCAGCATCCCGGCACTCCCATTCCCTTCCCTCCCTACTAAGGGGTGTCTTAGTCACCAGGACTGCCAAGCTGCCCCCAGTGCCCCAGATGGTCAGCACTGCCGCCTTGCCGCCCACTCTCAAGGAATGATGCAGGATGGAGCCTTGCCCAAGGTGCCTGCCCTTGGCCATCTGGACTTCCATCCATGAGACCAAGCCCTCAGTCCAATGAGGGACAGGTGAGGTGGACCTTTCCACCACATTGGGTGCCCCATTTCCCCCTTGGAGTTGATAGAATATTTGTTGCAGTGAAAAGACCTAACTCACTGGCTATGGAAGGATAGGGTGAGGATAGAGAGTATAAAGGCATCATTTAATAATGTTAACAGTTTCTGAGATGTGCGTGGCAGTGTACCAGCTTCCCAAGCCCCAGAGAGACATCGTGAGGTCGTTTCCCAGAGGTGGCCAAGGCTCACTGAAGTTAAAGACTTTGCCCAATTGTGAGCCTGCATTTCCACACCTGCCTTGGACAGGGTTCCATTTATTCTGGCTCATACATTCCCTCTAGGAGCCTATGAAAGGTGTGTGTTTTGTGACTGTCATTTTCTTATTGTTGTCCTTGTTGAAATTATTATCTGTGTTCTGGGCTGAATTGTACCTCCCCACCAAGTCATGTGTTGAAATCTTAACGCCTAGTACCTCAGAATGTGACTGTATTTGGAGACAAGGCCTTTAATGAGGTGATTAAGTTAAAATGAGACTGTTAAGGTGGGCCCTATGCAGTGTGACTAGTGTCCTCGTAAGAAGAGGAAATTTTGACACACAGAGAGACACCAGAGATGTGGGCACAGAGCAAAGGCCATATGAAGACACAGGGAGAAGGCAGTGATGTACAAGGCAAGGAGAGAGGCCTCAGGGGGAACCAACTCTGCTGACACCTTGATCTTGGACTTCCAGCCTCCAGAACTGTGAGAAATTTCTGTTGCTTCTGCCACCCAATCTGTAGTATTTGTTGTTGCGGCCTGAGCAGACTGATACAGTTTGTAACCGAGTTTCCCTCTGTATTTTTCCCGAGGGTAGGGAGAAGTGAGGGTCTGGTTCTGGCTGTCAGGTCAGACTCATCACCATATACCTTTAAAATGTGCATTCATTTTTCTATATAAGGATCCAGGCGAGCAGTGTGTGAATGTATCCTTGATTCCAATCTCAGGATTTATGTTTAATTCGGGCCACCTTTCCCCCTTCATTTGTGATGGTATAGTGACATTACAGAAAAAGAAAACATAGAGGGACAAATCGTTTGTACCCCCACTGCCTTGCTTTCCCACCCGGTTCCATTTATCACCATCAACAGTTTTCTGCGATTCCTTCTACTCCTGCACAGAGTAAGATGTGAGGCAGTTGCCCAATCTCCTATCTTCTCCATTTTGGACCAGAAATCAATCCCTTTTGCATATAGCCTGGCTCATAGTGGGCACTTGACATATTCGTGGAATGCAGGAGTGGACGGATGGTCAGATGGACAGACAAATGGATGAAAAAATGGGTAGACACATAAATGAACAGATGGGTGGACAGAGGAAAGAAAGGGTGCATGGGCAAACCCTCTGGGGCTTCCTACAATGCCTCCCTCTGCCCTCTGCATTTCATTACAGATTTCAAGCTTGGGGACAGTGCTCAGCCCAGACTGTCTGTCCTTTAGTCTACCAGTCTAAAGGTTGACTCTATTTGCCCTGCCTCTCCCACTCTCTTGAGGGCCTCCTTTGCTTCTTCAGTCTCCCTCTGAGAACCCATGTGCCTGACTTTATAATTTCTTTTACTTATAATTACTTTCACTTTATAATTTCTTTTACGCACATACATTTCAGAATTCAGCCTTCCTCCACCCTCAGCCATCCACCTTTTCTTCAAGGAACAAGAGTGGGGCTTATCCCTTCTCCCTTCCTTGAGGTGAGAAATGGAATCTGACCCATCCTGAAGTCGTAAGTTTTGTCTCTTTGTCTCCTTACCGCTTGTGATATTTATATTTTAACCACAGAACTGTATTGCTGGAAAGCAGTGTTTAATATTGTAAGCAATTACAGCATCTTGCTCAGCCATTAAGAAACAAGAAGATGCACAGCTGGGCCTTCTAGGAAACACAAGTTCTTTGAGTGGAGGAAATTTGCGTGGAGTTACACTTTCCCATCCGCTGCTTGGCCCTGGAAAGTCAGTCCCTTTGGGCAGAGGGCTCCCCAGCTAAAGAGGAGAGCAGAACAACACATCTTTGAGCTAAAGGAGCTGCCCAAATTATCCAGCTGAGCTCTTGATTTCACCCAGCAGAAACCAGACCAGGGAATCTGTGTTGGCCCTGGTGCCACAGAGGTATTCATTATTTGCCAAGGTAAGTTGACACCAGACCCACAGCCCTCAATCCACTCTTTACCCTCCTGAACTAATCAACCACTGCCTTAAAGAGCTGCTGCATCTTATCGCTGGGGTGGAGACACCACTGAGCAGCCCGGATGCCTGCCCTGAGAGCCAGAGAGCAGGTCTGCCTTGTCCACTCCAGTGAGGCCCCACACCTGGCACAGCTATAGCTCCACTGTGACTACTTGCTGTATAAATGAATAAATGTAAGTGAGGTGTTGATAAACAGAATATTGCCAGCCCTATCAGTAAACAAAGGATGTCACAGTCATCAGTGAATGCAGTCCTCCAACAGGAGCTGGTGAGCCCTGAGGAAACTCAGGAAGGAAAGCATACCTGCCTTCTAGCAGCCATCAGACTGCAGGCACTCCCTCCGGTGAGCCCTGAGGAAACTCGGGATGTGAAAACACAGGATACTGGCCCCAGATAGCTGAGGCACATATCAAAGGAATGACTTCAGGGAGCCCAGACTCTTGCATTTTCCCATACACAGAAAAGCCCTAAATGCCTTATCTTGGGATATCTGGTTTTCTTTAATTAACAATAATCTTTTGATGGTCAGACTACCTGCCATTTCACTGCAAGACTTCTATATACCCTGGCTCTCTCCCTCACCTTCTTGGAGCAGTTCTCTCAGGGTTACTTGAGATGCTGCCTCATGGACTTGAAGTCCTAAAAATTCCCGCCAAATAAAACATAACTCTCAACTTTGAGGTTGTGACTATTTTTTTAGTCGACAGCGTAGATATGGAAACCACCCATCCTAGGTCTTTAAGAAATTTTTTCCCTTTGTCCCCTCCAAAATACACGTGTCAGATGATATGTTTCCATTATTGGTTTGGAAAGTAGAGTCGCCCTAGGCCCAGGGGCAGGGCAGTAGGGGAGGCCCAGCTTAGAGCCCTGGCCTGGCAGGATAGCTGTGGGTACTCACAGACTCTCAGCATGGTTCTCGGGCCCCCAGGAGAGAGCTCACTGCCCCCAGGCTGGTCCCGCTGGGGCTCAGGTCTGTCTGAGAGATGTGGGCAGAGTTAGGAGCTGTATTCTCTCCCGCCTTGAACTTCCCAGCTCCCACCCTTTTAATTGCATCAGCTCTAGGGCCTGGGGGAGGTGCTGGAGAGGGGAGACTGAAGCGGGGGATAAGCAGGCAGAATCCAGTGCTCTCCTCTTCTCCACCTGCCACCATACCTGCTTCTCCTTGCCTCTCCCTACCTGGATTGAGTGAACACTTGCCCCTCCAGTTTCCTTGGCTAGAAACCCTGAAGTAGATTTGAGTCCTCCTTCTCCAGGGTCTTCACCTCCAGGTTTCCAGCCCCCTCAGCTCTGCCTCCCCGGGGCCTCTCACTAGCCCCCACAACTTCTTTGCTAAGGCTCCCTCCCCAAACTGGCCAAGACACCCTCTCCACATCCCTCACAATGGTCACTGCCTCAGGCTCTCCCCTTCTCTACCTTGGCTACCACCAGAAGGACAGTTCTAAAAATGCAAGTCAGGTTATGGCAACCCCTTAACTTAACCCTGCCCAGCCTCTGGTATACTTTGCCTTCATTTCTGCTAAAGCTCTAATTTTGCATGATTATGCCTTTATCTATTCGACTGGCGTGTGAACTACGTGACATCAGGGTGCTTGCAGTTCTTTATCTAGGATGCTTAGTGAAGCGTGGGTACGCAGTGGTGCTCAAAGAGCGCTTTAGCAGTGAATGCAGGAATGAGGTGTGGGGCTGTGTGCCCGTCTCGGCCAGCAGCGAGGCCAGAGGATGATTCCATGCCACTTCTCTGAATTCAGGCAGTGCCCTTGCTCTTTTCACCTCTGCTTAGACTTGGATCCTCCCACCAGGGCTTCCTGGTCACCCCCTACTGCTGTGCTTCAGGATTTTCAGGTTAGATTTCCCCACCTGGGGTTTACCTCTGGTTGCGAGCCCTGCACTTCCTCCTCTTCTGGGTTCCCAGTGTATTTTTGTTTTCCACGCACACCTCCCACTTCTGGGACTCAAGTCTGCTATAGTTCCTGTAGTCCTCTCATTCTGAGAACTGCCACCCTCTTCTGTCCCGCCCTTTGCTGAGTGGTGGGGATTTGGGGTTGCCCAGGATGTGGTGGAGCACAAAGGCCAGGTGCAGCCTAGGCTGCAGAGAAAGGGTGGGATTTGACTGGGTAGGAAGTGGTAGTAAATGTGTAAATGTGTCAGCACCCGCTCCTGGCACACCTTGCTCTCTGCTCTCTGAAACCAAGAGCCATGGAAGGGGGCCTCAAGCTTGGCAGTGCTTAGCAAGGTACTAGCCAAGCTGTTCAGCAGGGATGCTGGCATCCTGTTTCAGACCTTTCTAATCACCTCCCAAAGGGCCCCCACTCTGCCACACCTCTCATGCACAGTAACCAAAGGAGATAAATGTACAAAGTGCTGGAGATCTTTGGAGATAGGCATAGTGTCAGCCAGGGCTGAGGGTAAGCTTCTTATTCTGATGGCTCTTACTCATTTGTTGATTCATTTATTACTCATTCATTCAGCACATCTTAACTGCACACCCTACTGAAGTGCCTGGGATCCCTTAGGAAAAAACCACACAGGACTTCCACTAGAGGATATGCAAATGAACAGGCATCATCATTAATCATCAGGGAAAGGTAGATGAAAACCCCAGTGAGATTCGTCTTAACATCCATTAGCCATTAGAGATGGATGAAATTAAAAGACTGACAGTAGGAAGTACTGGCCGGCATGTGGAGCAACTGGAACTCTCATACAGCGTTGGTGGGCGTGTAACTTGGTACCGTCACTTTGGAAAACCGTGTGTCACTATCTACTAATACTACATATATGTACACCCTATGATCTGGAAATTCCACTCCCTTAGTATATATCCACAAATGAGTGTATATGTCCACCAAGGACACAGACAGGAATGTTCATAATGGCCCCAAACTCAAACTCACATAGATAAACAATATATATAAAGTATATATTCATACAACACTACCCAGCAGAAAAAAAGCAATTAAGCAAAGAAAACAAAACTAACTACTGATAACACTTCTCAACCAACATGGGTAAATGTCACAGGCATAAATTTGAGCAAAAGAAACCTACTATATTATTTCCTACATGATGTTTAAAAACATGCAGAACTAACCGCTGGGGATAAAAGTAACAGTAGGGATTACCTCTTGAGGGTATTGACTGGAAAGGAGCACTTCTAGGGTGATGGAAATGTTTTATATTGTCATCTGGGTAGTTGTCACTCGAGTGTGTGAATATACACAACTTCATCGATTAAGATATCTGCACTATGCTATATATAAATTATACCCTAGTAAAAATGTAAAAACAAATTCTAAATCATAAAAAGTACCCACATGCTAAAATTAAAATTGCTTTTTTCTAAATTAAAAAAAGGGAGGAAGGAGATAACAGTGCAGGAGAGAGAAAGTAAACAAAACTGTGAATAGTATGTCAGGTGGCAAAAAGCATTCTGGAGAAAGACAGGAGGGCACAGGGCATGAGGAGACCTGGGGAGGGCTGGAGCCCAGAGGGAAAGGGGGAGCAGGCAGTCAGGTGTGAGGCTGGTGGGGATTCAGGCTGATGTCTGCTGAGGACCTCCCTGTCCCACAGCCCACCTGCACCGCTTCTGAGACCCAATTAAGGCTTTAGATACCCCAAGTACTGACAAGCGAAATTCTCAGTAAAACATTGCCAAACTGCAATAGAAGAGAGGACAACAAAATTCTGGTTTATGTTTAAAAAATATCCACTATTGAACTGTTGGGGAACCCTCATTCTTTTTCGAGGAGTGCCCCGTGTTGCCAGGGCCCAGGGTGTAGGTATGACATCACTCCTGCTAACCCAGCTCTGATGTTATTTCACTCACTCCCCACCCATACACCTGGAGGCCGGTCCTCTTACTACTGCTGTTTCCCCATGAGGAGGCCAAGGCTCATGGGAAGGAGTCAGGGACTTACTGAGGCCTGGTCATATTTGCATGCATGTGTCTGAGCTGAGGGTGAGTCCATCTCTGCCCGGCTTCTGAGTATGCCCTGAGCTGTTCTTCCTGGGGGGAACTCTTGCAGGTCTAGACTGAAAAAAATGTGACCAACATCTGACTCAAGCCCTGGTACGTCATTGACAGAACAGATGTGCACACAGAGGAGCACACCAGAGACCCAGCAAGCAGATTAGCTCTCAAGGGTGGGCAGTGCTGCGGCAGGGCTGCCACAGAACCCCAGTCCTGAGAGGTGGACACCCCTTCAAGATGGTGGGGACCGGGCTTCCCAGGTGTGTCTTGGGACCCATGTTCCTAGAACTGGGACCTGACTATGTGGGCTAGGGCTGCCAGCTTCCCGGGTACTTGTGCCTTGGTTGCAGAGTGAGCTCTGCTTGGGGGTTCCCCCAGCCCCTGCCTCATCAAGCATCCTGGACCTGTTCTCCAATTTACTCAGAGCCAGAAGAGAGGAGGGTCTTCAGGGTGCCTGAATATGAAGACATTGGTCAAGGGAGGGTTTAGCAAGACCTCAGGCCTGTGCTGGGGGAATGTGTCCTGGGAGAGTCAGTCCTGGAGAGGGGCCTGTTCTGGGAGGAGGTCTGTGCTGGAGGAATCTGTACTGGGAGAGTCTATCCTGGGAGGTCTATCCTGGGGGAGCCATACTGGGGGACCTGTGCTGAGGGACTCTGTTCTTGAGGGGCCTGTGCTGGGAGGGCCTTTCCTACTTGCCATCTGCTGGGATGAGACAGAACTCAGGGAAGGGGCCCCTCGAAGGGTGGGTTGAAGATGATTTGTTCCATAGTCCCCTGGGGATTAACCTGCTCACTGAGGGTAAGGCTGGTGGAGGCTGGGAGGAGATACGAGCAGGTCATGGAGGCTCCGATAACTAGAAGGAGGAAGACATTGAGACAGGCAGGGTGAGACCCTGGGTAGGTGCCCTGCCTGCAGTCCTACAGGGCCTGTCCCTGGCCTTCACCCCCTGCCCTTTGCCCTCCTCTTTTTGCACCTGCTCAGCTCCTCCTCCACACCCATGGCTTGGGGTGTGAGAGCCCTCTGGAGCCCGGCCTGCTCATGCTGTCTGCATCCCACACAGTAGATTATCACTGAGCCCTGCCCTTGTGTCCTCCTCTTGGTACAGGTGTCAAGTAGAGTGAAACAGACATGGTGGGTGGGCTACGTGGGCCTTGCACCACCCCACTCTCCTCTGCAAGCGTAATGCAGAACCTCACAAACTGCATGGAGGCCTTTGAAAGGGTGGGGCATGCAGGGTAGGGAGAGGGGAGAATGAACATGGAACCAGGAGGAGGGGGTGGCACACACACAAACCCTGACTTTGTACAGCTCCAGACCCACCCGCCTCACCCCCATGGAGGCTGACTCACCCACAAGTCATGCAGAACCTGCCCCTGAGACACGTCCTCCTCTGCCTACATCAGCTCCCAGGAAAAAGGGAGACAGATTGTCCTTGGGGCCACCCCAAGACCATCTTACCCTTATGAGAAAGTGAAATGACAGGATGCAGGGAGAGGCATCCCTCCTTTGGTCACAGATGTCCCATCCCACCCCAGCCCTTGTACCAGCTCACCAAGAAGCCAGTCCCAGGGAAGGGTGCTGGTCCAGATGAAAGAAGACCAGGCCTCAGGTCAAGGGTAGGTGAACACACCCTCTTCAGGGGTGGCAGGCTGGTTAGAGGAGGGGTTACTTACAGGGTCTGCCAAGTTCATCCTGAAAGGCTGTGCTGTGAGAGGAGGTGAGGGGCCTCATGCCCAAGTGCCTGCTTAGAGGTGGGGCACGGGCACAAGGTCAGGGCTTGAGCCTAGCCATCAGCATCTGGGAGAGTGGGCGGAGTTCAGAGTCCAGGGCAAGGACGTACCCATTGTGTTCCTGTCCCCTTGTGGCTGGGCTTCCTGGTCTCACTTCCTCCTGCTTTTCAGATCTCCACTGACAGGCCCTGCTGGAGTACAAGGAGAAAAGGGTGGGATTTCAGGGCTGTTGGCCAAAACAAAATGCTAAGGCTTGTTTTCCTTCCCTCAGCAGACGTCTAGGAAGAAGTCCTTCTGATGCAACAGGAGCATGTGCAGGAGAGTACCAATCAATGACCCAGCAGGACCAGGCCACCTGAGGCTGGGTGGGTGGGGCTGACCCTTGGTTTCTACCTCTCACCACCTCCCTCCACCTAGCTCCTGTGCTCATTTCCCAGCAAATTCTGCCGGGAGTAGGTTGGGGTGGCCCCATGCATGGCTTAGCTCTCCATCTTGAAACCTGGTCTTCCTTCTCTCGAGAACTGCACATGGAGGAAAAGTTCTGGTTTGACCAGCAGCCTTTAGATGCCCCTTTGAGGGATGAGGCAGCACAGTGGAAGGTCCACAAGTTGAGTGGTGCCTGTGGCCCAGACTGCACTCTGCCCTTGCCTGTGTGTCTCCAAGCTGCTCTCTTCCTCCTGGAAACCCATTTCTCCCACCCTTGCACCCCACCTGCACGTCTGGGGTCAGTGTTGTCCTCCCCATGATGGGTGGGGCTGTGGAGGAGGTGGCTGGAACACCTGCCCGTTGTCTTTCTTGGCTCTCTGCCTGGGTTTGCTGTGTGTTTGGCTCGTCACACATGTCCAGTCTGTTGTTTCTGAACCCCACTTTGCCCTGACAGGAGAAGATTCATGTCCCCCCACAATCTGAA
This sequence comes from Delphinus delphis, assembly GCF_949987515.2. Lineage (NCBI taxonomy): Eukaryota > Metazoa > Chordata > Mammalia > Artiodactyla > Delphinidae > Delphinus > Delphinus delphis. Next base: position 16,704,155 of record NC_082685.1, read on the forward strand.
CTTCTATTAAAAGCTGCCAGTGAACTATCATTGCCTATGAACCAGCTTATATATTTGGCACAGATTTTCTACTTGCTCAGTGAGGTTTATCCTGGCTCCACTGATCCTCAGATTCCATCTGTCCCATGTAGAGTGGTGCTTCTGACCCTGAGGTGCTCAGAAGCAAGGCTGTGCCTCTGTCCTATGAGGTGCTCTGTGCACAGGGATGCAGCACGGTAGGGAAGGCTGGGAGAGGGAGATGGAGGGACAGGGAAGTGAAGGAGGGCCAGAGGGAGGGAGGAAGAGAGTCAGGAAAGGAGAGAGGGAAGAGGGGGAGAGAGAGAGGGAGGGTCAGGAGGAGGGAGGAAGCGAGGAAATGAGAAGGGAGGGAAGGGAAAAAGAAGGGAGGGAAAGAGGGAAAAAATGGCAAGATGGATGCCAAGTACTTTCCAGATTTGGACACATGGGGTCAAAGAGCAGGCACATAACAGCGTTTATTAAATCACTGAAAAGATCAAGAAAATAATCCCTGCCTTCGAGTAATTCCTGTCTGCATACAGTAAACAGCTGTACTGAACAATAACTCCACTAGTCACATTCCTTCATTTTTGTCACTCTCAAATACACCTGTGTACCTGTGGCGTACAGGCCCCGAGTATACGGTGGTGAATAAGGCAGGCAAACATCAAGGGTCCTACGGAATTTACAATCTAAGGACAGACAAAATGAAAGAGTAAAATGTACCTTCCATTGTTGGGTGATGATAGTGCCAAGGGTTAAAACAGCAAAGGAAGGGACAAGAAGTGATTGGGGTGGCTCCAGTTTTAGGTGAAGTAGCAATCCTGGGTGGCTATCTGGAGTGTGTGGTGGTGTATGTAGTGGAGATGCAGAGTGATGGAGGTGTGTGTGGGTGGATGGTGGAGGAGCTGTGTATAGTAGAGCTGTGTGTGGTGGAGGTATGTGTGATGGAGCTGTGCAGACTGGAGAGGTGTGGTAGTGGAGGTGTTGTTTGTGGTACCGGGGTGTCCGTGCAACAAGCATCCTTCCTGGTGCCTCTGGTGGTGGTCCCATCCTGAATCAGTGACCTATGGTGCTGTCCGTCCAAGCCTGAGATGAACCCGAGGCCATTTTTCCCACGTTCCTGCCTGCTGCTCCAGTGGTCAGTTTTCTCCCCAGGCTCTCCCCAGGCTCGTCGACCTGCAGGACACCTGGCCGGATGGGGTCCGTATTGATTTTAAGCCTTAGGACTGCCAGAGGGATCTTTTCAAATATGTCAGAAAAGGGCCCACTCTGCTTGTCTCCCTAACCCCATGCCTCTTCATTTTGATCAGAGGAAAAGGCGAGGGCCTGCAGAGCCCTCCAAGTGCCCACCAAGCTCTGCCCCTATTACTCTTCCACCTGGTCCATACTCTTTTCCCCTTTTGCCTTTGGCTTCAAGCACACTGACCTCCTGCAGGTCACTGAACAGTTCAGGCTGGCTCCAGCCTACTCCTTTGAATGAGCTGTTTTCTTTGCCTGGAATGGTCTTCCCTAGGTTTCTCAGTGGCCCTCACCTTCTACAGCCTTTGCTTAAATGCTACCTTCCCAGTCATACCTTCTATGACCACACACCTGCCCCACGCTTCACCTGCCTCCTGCTTTATTTTCTCTATAATACTTGTCATCTTCTAATAGCCTATATATTTATAGTCTCCCTCTACAGAAAATGGAAACTCCACAAGGTCAGGGAATGCCATTTTGGTCACTGCTGTATCCCAGTTCTTGACCCATAGTAAGTGCTCAATAAATATCTATTGAACGGGGAGCTCAAAATATTCATTAAATTTGAGACAGCAGAGTAGCTTTTTTTTTTTCAGAATCTTTAGGACAGAGGGAGCTGAGTTGTGGGGACCTTCCCATTTCTCAGGGACCTTCCCCACCTGGGACTCTCCTCCAGCAGGAGGCTGCACTACAGTTGCTCCAGTCTGGCCCATCCATCTCTGGCCAGGCTGCTGGTGCCCCCTTGGAATTACCAAAACACAAGGTGTTCAGCATGTAGTGTCCCCCTTTCCCATCACAGGGCCCCCTCCTTGGAGGCCAGGCACTTGAGTATCTCTGGTTCTTAATTAGCAGCTCTGTTTGGCTAGGTGTGGGTGGTGAAGAGAGGGGGCGGTAGGTGGTTATATCTCTCGGGTGAGCAGGGGTAGTATTGTCTCCCCATTGTGTGCTTGAGTGTGGCTGTAAGTGTACATTGCTAGAGGCAATTATTGTGTATTTTGTGTTGAATGAAGAGATGGCAGGCTCTGTCTGTGTGATGGTATGTGGGAGTGTATGTGGAGCCACTGTGGAGGTGATTATGTTTGTGGGTGTCTCATGTTTACACCCGGGGGCCTGTGCCTCCCTTTAATCTCTAAGACTGTATGTGGGTCACGGGACATACACATGAGTGCACGAGTATAGGATGCACCCCGCTAAATTCTGCTGTACGAGCCCAGAGTTTTGGAGATTTGTCCGGACCACAGAGAACTCCAGGCAAAGGAGAGTCGCTCCCTCTCCTTCTGTAACAGGGAAGAGACAAATTTGACTACATGTTGGATCTGTTTCTTTTACTAAAGGTTAAAACCTTTGCTTTCTGCTGCTTTTGTTCACTAAAAGGATACTGTCTATACATAATGGCCTGCCTTGGGGAACCTTGCCACTCTGCCTGAATGTTAAACCAAAGTGCCTTTGTTCAGGGAAGCATCCTGACCCTGTCCACCTGCGGATGGCTGCAAGAAAGAAGAAATTAACACAACCCCTCTGAGGCTGGCCATTCCAGGGGACATTTGCAAAACCTAATGGCCTTTTTACTTTACTTCCTCATCTCCTCGCCCTCTCTATTCTATAAAAGAAACTGGTATCCAAACCCTAATAAGATGGTTCTTTTGAGACATTAGTCTGCCATCCTCTCGGTCTGCCAGCTTTCTGAATAAAGTTGTATTCCTTGCCTCAACACCTCGTCTCTGATTTATTGGCCTGTCATGCCGTGAGCAGAGCGAGCTTGGACTCAGTAACAATCCCAACCTCTCTTTCTCTCTTTCTCATCATATAACATGCAGATGTATTCTATTTACAGCTAACGTACGAAGATAAAAATGTAGGAAATTAGCACACTAGGTGATTATTCAGTTTATCAGTTTGCTTATTTATTGTCTCTTGGACAAAGTAATTTAGATCAACACTTGTAAAATATTGCAACACCATTCAGTTTTGAAATCAATTTGAATTGAAGAGTCATAATCTTTTAATGAATGAATGACTAAATGGATTTATTTATTTTTATTTCATCCAGAAACACACTCACAGACACACTCAGAATGTTTTTTGAAATTGAGTTATAATTGACGTATAACATTATATTCATATCAGGCATACAACATAATGATTCAATATTTGTATTATTGCAAAATGATCACTACAATAAGTCTAGTCAACATCCATCACCAAACATAGTTACACATTTTTTTTCTTGTGATGAGAACATTTAAGATCTACTTTTAGCAACTTTCAAATATACAATGCAGGGCTTCCCTGGTGGCGCAGTGGTTGAGAATCTGCCTACCAATGCAGGGGACACGGGTTCGAGCCCTGGTCTGGGAAGATCCCACATGCCACGGAGCAACTGGGCCCGTGAGCCACAATTACTGAGCCTGCGCGTCTGGAGCCTGTGCTCCGCAGAGAACAAGAGAGGCAGCGGTAGTGAGAGGCCCGCGCACCGCGATGAAGAGTGGCCCCCGCTTGCCACAACTAGAGAAAGCCCTCGCACAGAAACAAAGACCCAACACAGCCATAAATAAATAAATTTTTTAAAAAAATTTAAAAATATATATATACAATGCAGTATTGTTAACTTCAGTCACTATGTGGTGTTGTACATTACATCCTCATGACTTGTTTATCTTATAAGTGGAAGTTTGTACCTTTTGACCACCTTCACCCATTTTTACCCACCCCTCACTGCTTGCCTCTGGTTACCACCAACCTGTTCTTTGTACCTATGAGTTCAGGTTTGTTTTTTTATTAATTTTTAAAGATTTTATATATATTCTCAGCTATCTTTTAAATAAAATAAAATGGAGTACATTTGAGCAGAAAATATTAGAGTGACCACCCTTAAAACTAAGTATTTTATATTTTATTTATTTATTTGTGGAACTTTTGTTTCCATTAAAAACTTAGATGTAGCTGGGTATACAGTTACATCAATGGATAGGTACCTCTTGGGTACTGGGTAAAGATGTGAGATATATTTCTTCTTTCACTGGGTGATGATAAAATATTTGAAAGCTAGTGAGGCTATTCTAATATTCCTTAAGTATAATATATCCTAAATACACATATTTATGAAGAATATATATTGTGCCCTACATTAATCACTTTCGGAATTTGCAGTCTATTGGACGGGCCTCCTGTGACTAGTCTGTCTATGATAGGCCTTAGTCCGCTCCCAACTCACCCTGTACCTCCCTTGCCTCACATTTGTCACTTTACGAGGCTGGTGGTCATCAGAGGCCCCCTTTACTCACGAGATTTCAGTGTTGGGGGATGAAGCAAACCCAGGTTTGGTATTTAGAGTATCTGATATCAGAACAAGAGCTAAACCTAGATCCAGAGAGATTTCATAGTGTCCTACATTTCCCAAAACCCAAAACTAAGCACCAACTGGGAAGTTTTCTCAGGCTAGTTGTTTATTGCTGAAATTGGATTCCAAATTTCTCTCATGACCAAACCTCTGCATATTTTACTAAAGAATAGCAACCCTGTCCCAATTTTATAGGAAGAACCTGACAACATAGCTTCCAAGGCCTTAAAGGAGAGTTTGATGAACTCACCTGCCCCTTAGGCATCCCAATTATCAGATTCCCTTTTACCTTTTTTTGTCTTTGAAAAGGAAGGGAACGCCCTTGGACGGTTCATCCAACAATACGGGGACTACCAGCAACCTATAGGGTATTATAAGCCAGCAGCTGGACCCAATGGCACAGGGATACCCCCCTTGCCTTAGTGTCATTACGGGTACAGCCATTTTGGTTAAGACCACTGAGAAAATCACTGTGGGATCCCCCTTTAACCATTTTTGTATCTCATGTAGTAGAAGCTCTCTAGAATCCTCATCACAGTCAACACTTCTCCGTCAGCTGCCTCACCTCCTATGAAGTCCTTTGGTTAATGCTGTTTATGTAACTCTTCTATGTTCTAATATCCTTACCCATGTTACTCTCCTCCCTCCATCTGATGTCCCTCCTGACTGTTGAATGCTGATGGATCACTTTCTGATTCCTCATGATGATTTGCAGAAAATTTCTTTGAGTAACACTGACTTCTCACTGTTCACCGATGGTTCCTATTTAAAAGGTGACAATGGTAAATATTGTGCTGGGTATACAGATGCAACTCCTTTCGATGTTGTTTAGGCAGCATCTTTACCATGGCTACCTCAGTCCAACAGGCTGAGTTAGAGGTTCTTACACAGGTTTGTACTTTAGTCAAGGACAAAACCGCCAATGTTATACTGATAGTAGACATGCTTTCTGTGTAGCTCATGATTTTGGAATGTTGTAAAAGCAGTGTGGCTTCCTTTCTTCCAGTGAAAATAAAATTTATAATGGTTCCCACGTGCAGGAATTATTAGATGCAATATTTTAACCTGCCACTTTAACTATTATTAAGATTCTGGGGCATTCTAAACTTGACTTTCTGGAAGCTAAGGGAAATCACCTTGCTGACATTTTGGCAAGGAATGTTGCCCTTAAAGGGGCCAACAGCAGCCAAACCTCTGTCATGGGCCAAAGGACTATCTCCCCAAATGATAACTTAGAAAAACTGCCTAGAGAAACTTAACAATTGGCCTCAGGAAGGAAAAAACAAGATTGGAAATTCAACAAAATTGTTGATTTGATAAAAAGAGAAAACTCTGGTTCAGACCACATAATAACCCCTTCCTACCAGAGACTCTAAAAGTCCCACTCCTCACCACTGTACATGCATTAAACCACTGGTCTACTGACAAAATGGTAGCATTCATTAATCAATGTTGGTGGGGAAAAATGAACAAGGCCACAAAATTACCTACCACACTGCCCCCACTTATATAAAGTACAACCCAAGGAAGCCTATTTTTTTTTTTTTTTTTTTTTTTGTGGTACACAGGCCTCTCACTGTTGTGGCCTCTCCCGTTGCGGAGCACAAGGCTCCAGACGCGCAGGCTCAGCGGCCATGGTTCACTGGCCCAGCCGCCCTGCAGCATGTGGGATCTTCCCGGACCGGGGCACGAACCCGTGTCCCTTGCATCGGCAGGCAGATTCTCAACCACTGCGCCACCAGGGAAGCCCTGGACCATTTTAAAAGTCTTTATTGAATTTTGTTACAACATTGTTTCTGTTTTATGTTTTTTGGCCACGAGGCATGTGGGATCTTAGCTCCCTGATCAGGGTTCAAACCTGTACCCCCTGCACTGGGAGTCAAAGTCTTAACCACTGGACTGCAGGGAAGTACCTGACCCAGGACATCTTAATTGGCCCAATGGACAATTCAAGGTCTGGCAAATGGATTTCATTCAACTTCCTTCATCTCATGGATATAAATATGTTTTAGTCATGGTCTGTGTGTTTTCACACTGGACTGAAGCCTTCTCTTGGAGACTACTGCCTCTTCTGTGGCTAAATTCCGTCAGGAAAAAGTTATCCTTACCTCAGAAACTCCTTTCAAACTTCATAGTGATTGAGGGCTAAGACCTGATTTGCTGGGTAAGTACTTTAATAAACGGTGCTATTTGGCAGGTTTTACAATTCCACTGTGTTTATTACCCTCAATCCTCTGGTTTAGTTGAATGCACTAATGGCATTATTAAAACTCAGTCAGGGACTTCTCTGGTGGAGCAGTGGTTAAGAGTCCGCCTGCCAGTGCGAGGGACACACGTTCGATCCCTGGTCCTGGAAGATTCCACATGCCACGGAGCAACTAAGTCTGTGCGCCACAGCTACTGAGCCTGTGCTCCACGAGCCACAATTACTGAGCCCACATGCCACCACTACTGAAGCCCGTGTGCCTAGAGCCTGCGCTCTGCGACAAGGGAAGCTACTGCGATGAGAGAACCCCTGCACCACAACAAGGAGTGGCCCCCGCTCACGGCAACTAGAGAAAGCACATGCGCAGCAACGAAAACCCAATGCAGCCAAAAATAAATAAATATATTTATAAAAAACTCAATCAGCAAAAATTCGTAGAAGCCCTCCAAATACCTTTGCCAAAAGCATTACCATTGGTCCTTCTAAATCTCAAGATCACTCTTTTTGTACCCCATAAACTCTCATCCTTTGAGATAGTCACAGGATGCCCGATGCACTTGTCTCCTGCTTCTTTTGACCCACAGATGATAAAAGGAGATATACTTCAATATTGCAAAGACCTAATTGCTTCTATTAAAAGTAACCATTGCTTGGTAAAGCAGTCTTTTCACAGTGTGCTCTTGGGAGATGAAAGCCTTAAGCATCATACCTTGCAACCTAGATATTTCATATTGGAAAATTCACCTCCAGAAGAACTCTCTTTAACCTCACTGAAAAGACTCCTATCAGGTACTGCTAACCAACCTTGTGCTGCCAAACTCCAAGGAATAGACACTTAGATTCACATGATACAGCTAAAGAAAGTTCCAAACCTTGACTGGACCTGCACATCATCTGGTGACCTTAAAATAAAAATTTCCTTAAACTGAAGCAGATGACATCTGATGAGACAACTTTCCCAAGAATCTGGACCAGGACTGTTGCAAGTTTGTCACCAAACCTTTGATGATACATAACACTTCAGATGATCTTCAATGTCTATGATTTTGAACTTTAGGTAAAAAGTGTCTGAGACATCTCTCTCCTACCTCTCCTTGTTACTTGAATGTGACCTTAATAGGTCTCCAATTGGTGCACTTTCTCTCCAACGTGAGACACTATACCCAGGAAAGGTTTTTCTTGACATCGAGATGAAAAGTCGCTGACTAGAAAACCTGACTCTTGATCAGTTATGCTTTCAGAGCAAGATCTTGCTTCAAAGGAGGAAATATTAAAAAATTAATCATCAGAAACCTCAGTTAAAGAGAGTTGGGAGAGCAGAAGGGGGAGCTCTCAGACCTTGCAATGATAGCAGAGCCCAACAGGATGAAGAGACTCATTTTCTGGTAAGGATGCAGCTAACAAAAAGCCGTGGACTCTTTGTTTACTATAGCCCACCCAACTTCTTTTTTCCCCTCAATAAAAGCATTCTCCTTCCCTTGCTGCGCAGGAGACTTGCACATGGTTGCAGACTCCGAATTGTAATTCTCTGCTGATCCCAAATAAACCCATCTTTGCTGGAGAAACATCTGGCAATCTATTTATTTCAGGTCAACAAAGCTCACATTTGTTGTTGAAGCTCCAGCCCCTAGCCTGGTGTCTGGCTCAGAAGGCTCGTATGGAAAATGTTGAACTGAATTCCAAATCAAGAAGTGAAGATAGTCCTCCTCTGAGATCTGCATTGCTAAGGCCTGAGGCATGTGGCAGAGGCTGGGTTTGGAAGGGAAGGTCTGGGATCTGTTCTGGCTCTGTTGAGTTTTGGGTCCTCAGGACCATCAGTTTCTCCCTGACTTGCAGATGGCCACCTTCTTGCAGTGTCCTCACATGGTGGAGCAAGAGAAGGCTCTGGTTTCTTCCTCTTCTTCTAAGGGCACTATTCCCATCAAGGGGGCTCCTCCGTCACGATCTCATCTAAACCTAACTACCTTCCGAAGGCTCCACCTCCAAGCACCATCACATTGGGGGTTAGGGCTTTGACATAATGAATTCAGCAGAGACACAAACTTTCAAGTAAATAACACCTCTTGTCTCTCCAGTCATCTTCTTGAGTAAGCCCATTGTCCCTTCTGTGTTCTGGGGGTCCTGGGGAGCAGAAGATTCAGGGAGGGGTGGTGCTGGGCAGTGGAGAAGGGGAAAAGTGAGGGCAGGGCCTGGCCTGGCCTGGCTCAGGGAGGGGCAGAGCTGGCTCACAGCTGTGCGAGAGGCAAGTGACCTGGGTGCCCAAGGCTTTGGCTCCAGTGCGAATAGTCACAGTGGTTGACCACTCTTTCTGAGCCAGGTTCTGCGCTTTACATACTGTGATTCATTTAACAGTACAGTGCTATTTCTTCCATTTTAGAGATGATGAAAGCAAGGCTCAGAGACACCAAGTAACCTGCAAGGCCACACCATACAGCTAGAAACAGTGGAGACAGCAGAGCCTGGTTCCTGGTCACTCTGTTTGTCATTCTGGCTCCCAGCATCAGTAGGAGTGTGTGAGGGAAGGAGATGGCCCACAGTGACTCACAGGTCAGGGGCAGCTAACACTTTAGGGTGAATTGTTGCCAGTCAAGGAGTCTCTGGGGTCCCCTTGGTTCTGGGGGAAGAAGAGGGTGAGGGAGGAGAGGCCCCAGAGAGGTGGGAAGGTGGACCGACCTGCTTACTCCTCGTGTGGCTCCAGCAATAGAACCCTGAACCGTGGCGATTTCGGCAGCTGTACGCTCCTTGGCTGGGCTGCTTCCTTGATCTCTCGTTTGCTCAGTGTTATTCACCTCCAGACCTCAGACAGGAGAGGGCTCTTTTGCCCACTGTGTGTCCTGTGGGCCCTTCTCAGTGGCACCCAGGCTCGTGTGGGTCTTCCCTGCTCCCTTCTTCCTCACTCCTCCTACCTTTGCTGAAGAATGTTTGGGGCTTATGAGTCCCCAGCAGCACTGAGTCTGGAGATTCTGGGCAAGATGATTGATAAGGTCCCTTTCCAGCTCTGCACTCTGTGCTCAGTCCTGTCACCCTCACTGCCTTCAATCCAGGGAGAATGATGGCCAGGCCACTTCTGCCCTGCCCAGAGCTTCATCCATGGGCCTTGGGCAACAGGCTTGTCTCTACACTTAGCTGAGAACTACTAAACTGGCATCAAGTGTCTCCCATGCTTAATACTTTACCTTGACGTCCTGCTTCCTACTGACTTTTCTACCAATATTTTCCCTCACTATTTACTTTTTAAATTTTTAAGTGTATTTTATTCTATTTTTTAAATTTAAAATAATTTATTTTATTATTTATTTAAATGTCATGTTAAACTCGTGGAAACATAGATATGTCTTTTAAAAACAATATCTTATTTCAGAGAATTTGTTTAATTCAAAGAAGAGAATTTAAAACAATAATTCTACTAACCATGAAATAACTACTATTAACATTCCAATATATTTTCAATGCTAATGTCTTTTCAGAATATGAGTTGTGTAGTATGTACAATATTGTATGCTAATTTTTCTACCTACCATTTTATTTTATTTTATTTTAAATTTTTTTTATTGGAGTATGGTTGATTTACAAGGTTGTGTTAGTTTCTGCTGTACAGCAAAGTGACTCAGTTATACATACACATATATCCACTTTTTTAAAGATTCTATTCCCATATAAGTCATTACAGAATATTGAATAGAGTTTCCTGTGCTATTCAGTAGGTTCTTATTAATTATCTATTCCATATATAGTAGTGTGTATATGTCAATCCCAGTCTCCCAATTTATCTCTCCCCACTGGTAGCCACAAGTTTGTTTTCTACATCTGTGACTCAACTTCTGTTTTGTAAATAGCTTCATTTGTACCATTTCTTTAAATTCCACATATAAGCGATATCATAAGATATTTGTCTTTCTCTGTCTGGCTTACTTCACTCAGAATGACCATCTTTAGGTCCATCCATGTTGATGCATATGGCATTATTTCATTCCTTTTTTATGGTTGAGTAATACTCCATTGTATATATGTACCACATAATCTTTATCCATTCCTCTACTGATAGAAATTTAGGTTGCTTCCATGTCCTGGCTATTGTAGATAGTGCTACATGAACATTGGGGTGCATGTATCCTTTTGAATTATGGTTTTCTCACTATATATGCCCAGGAGTGGGATTGCTGGATCATATGGTAGTTCTATTTTTAGTTTTTTGAGGAATCTCCATACTGTTCTCCATAGTGGTTGTACCAACTTACATTCCCACCAACAGTGCAGCAGGGTTCCTTTTTCTCCACATCCCCTCCAGGATTTATTGTTTGTCAATTTTTTGATGATGGCCATTCTAACCTGTGTGAGGAGATACCTCACTGTAGTTTTGATTTGCATTCCTCTAATAATTAGTGATGTTGAGCATTTTTCATGTGCCTCTTGGCCATCTGTATGTCTTCTTTGGTGAAATGTCTATTTAGATCTTCTGCCAACTTTAGGACTGGGTTGTTTGTTTTTTTATTATTGAGCTGCATGAGCTGTTTGCATATTTTGGAGATTAATCCCTTGTCAGTTGCTTCATTTGCAAATATTTTCTCCCATTCTGTGAGTTTTCTTTTCGTTTTGTTGATGGTTCCTTTGCTGTGCAAAAGCTTCTAAGTTTAATTATTTTTGGTTTTATTTTCATTACTCTCAGAGGTGGATCAAAAAAAAACCATCTTACTGCAGTTTATGTCAGAGAGTGTTCTGCCTATGTTTTCCTCTAAGAGTTTTATAGGGTCTGGCCTTACATTTAGGTCTTTTATCCATTTTGAGTTTATTTTTGTGTATGGTGTTAGAAAATATTCTAATTTCATTCTTTTACATGTAGCCGTCCAGTTATCCCAGCACCACTTATTGAAGAGGCTGTCTTTTCTCCATTGTATATTCTTGCCTCCTTTATCAAAAATAAGGTGACTATATGTGCGTGGGTTTATCTCTGGGCTTTCTATCCTGTTCCATTGATCTATATTTCCATTTTTGTGCCAGTACCATACTGTCTTGATTATTGTAGCTTTGTAGTATATTCTGAAGTCCAGGAGCCTGATTCCTCCAGCTCCATTTTTCTTTCTCAAGATTGCTATGGATCTTCGGGGTCTTTTGTGTTTCCATACAAATTGTGAAAAAAATTTTCTACTTCTGTGAAAAATGCCATTGGTAGTTTGATAGGGATTACACTGAATCTGTAGATTGCTTTGGGTAGTATAGTCATTTTCACAATGTTGATTCTTCCCATCCAAGAACATGGTATATCTCTCCATCTGTTTGTATCATCCTTAATTTCTTTCATCAGTGTCTTATAGTTTTCTGCATACAGGTCTTTTGTTTCTTTAGGTAGGTTTATTCCTAGGTATCTTTATTCTTTTTGTTGCAATGGTAAATGGGAGTGTTACCTTAATTTCTCTTTCAGATTGTTCATCATTAATGTATAGGAATGCAAAAGATTTCTGTGCAGTAATTTTGTATCCTGCTACCTTACCAAATTCATTGATTAGCTCTAGTAGTTTTCTGGTAGCATCTTTAGGATTCTATATGTATAGTATCATGTCATCTGCAAACAGTGACAGTTTTACTTCTTCTTTTCTGATTTGGATTCCTTTTATTTCTCTTTCTTCTCTGATTGATGTGGCTAAAACTTCTAAAACTATTTTGAATAATAGTGGTGAGAAAGGGCATCTTGTCTTGTTCCTGATCTTAGAGGAAATGGTTTCTGTTTTTCATCATTGAGAATGATGTTGGCTGTGGGTTTGTCATATATGGCCTTTATTATGTTGAGGTAAGTTCTCTCTATGCCTACATTCTGGTGGAGTTTTATCATAAATGGGTGTTGAATTTCATCAGAAGCTTTTTCTGCATCTATTGAGAATGATCATATGGTTTTTCCCCTTCAATTTGTTAGTATGGTGTATCACATTGATTGATTTGTGTATATTGAAGAATCCTTGCATTCCTGGGATAAACCCCACTTGATCATGATGTATGATCCTTTTAATGTGCTGTTGGATTCTGTTTGCTAGTATTTTGCTGAGGATTTTTGCATCTATGTTCATCAGTGATACGGCCTGTAGTTTTCTTTCTTTGTGACATCTTTGTCTGGTTTAGGTATCAGGGTCATGGTGGCCTCATAGAATGAGTTTGAGAGTGTTCTTCCCTCTGCTATATTTTGGGAGAGATTGAGAAGGATAGGTGTTAGCTCTTCTCTAAATGTTTGATAGAATTGCCTGTGAAGCCATCTTCCTGGGCTTCTGTTTATTGTAAGATTTTTAATCAGAGTCTCAATTTCAGTGCTTGTGATTGGTCTGTTCATATTTTCTCTTTCTGCCTGGTTCTGTCTCAGAAGGTTGTGCTTTTCTAAGAATTTGTCCATTTCTTCCGGGTTGTCCATTTTATTGACATATAGTTGCTTGTAGTAATCTCTCATGACCCTTTGTATTTCTGCAGTGTCTGTTGTTACTTCTCCTTTTTTATTTCTAATTCTATTGATTTGAGTCTTCTCCCTTTTTTTCTTGATGCGTCTGTCTAATGATTTATCCATTTTGTTTATCTCCTCAGAGAACCAGCTTTTAGTTTTATTGATCTTCGCTATTGTTTCCTTCAGTTCTTTTTCATTTGTTTCTGATCTGATTTTTATGGTTTCTTTCCTTCTGCTAACTTTGGGTTTTTTTTGTTCTTTCTCTAATGGCTTTAGGTGCAAGGTGAGGTTGTTTATTTGAGATGTTTCTTGTTTCTTGAGGTAGGATTGTATTGCTATAAGCTTCCCTCTCAGAACTGCTTTTGCTGCATCCCATAGGTTTTGGGTAGTTTTCTTTTCATTGTCATTTGTTTCTAGGTATTTTTTGATTTCCTCTTTGATTTCTTCAGTGATCACTTGGTTATTTAGTAGTGCATTGTTTAGCTTCCATTTGTTTGTAGTTTTTACAGATTTTTTCCTGTAATTGATATCTAGTCTCATAGCGTTGTTGTCAGAAAAGATACTCGATATGATTTCAATTTTCTTAAATTTACCAAGGCTTGATTTGTGACCCATGATATGATCTATCCTGGGGAATGTTTCACGAGCACTTGAGAAGAAAGTGTATTCTGCTGTTTTTGGATAGAATGTCCTATAAATATCAATCAAGTACATCTTGTTTAATGTTTCATTTAAAGCTTGTGTTTCCTTTTTTATTTTCATTTCGGATGTTGTGTCCATTGGTGAAAGTGAGGTGTTAAAGTCTCCTACTATGATTGTGTTACTGTCGATTGCCCCTTTTATGGCTATTAGCATTTGCCTTATGTATTGAGGTGCTCCTATGTTGGGTGCATAAATATTTACAATTGTTATGTCTTCTTCTTGGATTGATCCCTTGATCATTATGTAGTATCTTTCTTTGTCTCTTGTAATAGTCTTTATTTCAAAGCCCATTTTGTCTGATATGAGAATTGCTACTCCAGCTTTCTTTTGATTTCCATTTGCATGGAATATCTTTTTCTATCCTCTCACTTTCATTCTGTATGTGTCCCTAGGTCTGAAGTGGATATCCTGTAGACAGCCTATATATGGGTCTTGTTTTTTATCCATTCAGCCACTCTGTGTCTTTCAGTTGGAGCATTTAATCCATTTACATTTAAGATGATTATTCATATGTATGTTCCTATTATCATTTTCTTAATTGTTTTGGGTTTGTCATTGTAGGTCTTTTCCTTCTCTTGTGTTTCCTGCCTAGAGAAGTTCCTTTAGCATTTGTTGTAAAGCTGGTTTGGTGGTGCTGAATTCTCTTAGTTTTTGCTTGTCTGTAAAGGTTTTAATTTCTCCGTCGAATCTGAATGAGATCCTTGCTGGGTAGAGTAATCTTGGTTGTAGGTTTTTCCCTTTCATCACATTAAATATGTCCTGCCACTCCCTTCTGGTTTGCAGTTTCTGCTGAAAGATCAGCTATTAAGCTTATGGGGATTCCCTTGTATGTTATTTGTTGTTTTTCCCTTGCTGCTTTTAATATGTTTCCTTTGTATTTAATTTTTGATAGTTTGATTAATATGTGTCTTGGCATGTTTCTCCTCGGATTTATCCTGTATGGGACTCTCTGCGCTTCCTGGACTTGATTAACTATTTTGTTTCCCATATTAAGGAAATTTTCAATTATAATCTCTTCAAATATTTTCTCGGTCCCTTTCTTTTTCTCTTTGTCTTCTGGGACCCCTGTAATTCAAATGTTGGTGTATTTCATGTTGTCCCAGATGTCTCTGTGACTGTCCTCAATTCTTTCATTCTTTTTTCTTTATTTTGCTCTGCAGTAGTTATTTCTACTATTTTATCTTCCAGGTCACTTATCCGTTCTTCTGCCTCAGTTATTCTGCTATTATTTTCTTCTAGAGAATTTTCAATTTCATTTATTGTGCTGTTCATCATTGTTTGTTTTCTCTTTAGTTTTTCTAGGTCCTTGTTAAACGTTTCTTGTATTTTCTCCATTCTATTTCCAAAATTTTGGATCATCTTTACTATTCTTACTCTGCATTCTTTTTCAGGTAGACTGCTTATTTCTTCTTTGTGGGTTTTTACCATGTTCCTTCATCTGCTGTGTGTTTCTCTGTCTTCTCATTTTGCTTAACTTACTGTGTTTGGGGTCTCCTTTTTGCAGACTGCAGATTCATAGTTCCCATTGTTTTTGGTGTCTGCCCCCAAGGGCTAAGGTTGGTTCACTAGGTTGTGTAGGCTTCCTGGTGGAGGGGACTGATATCTGTGTTCTGGTGGATAAGGCTGGGTCTTGTCTTTCTGGTAGGCAGTACCACGTTCTGTCTTGTGTTTTGGGGTGTCTGTGACCTTATTTTGATTTTAGGCAGCCTCTCTGCTAATGGGTGGGTTTGTGTTCCTGTCTTGCTAGTTGTTTGGCATAGGGTGTCCAGCACTGTAGCTTGCTGGTCATTGAGTGGAGCTGGGTCTAGCGTTGAGATGGAGATCTCTGGGAGAGCTTTTGCTGATTGATATTATGTAGAGCTTGGAGTTCTCTGATGGACCAGTGTCCTGAACTCGGCTCTCCCACCTCAGAGACACAGGCCTGACACCCAGCCAGAGCACGAAGACCCTGTTAGCCACAGGGCTCAGAAGAAAAGGGAGATAAAAAGAAAGAAAAAAATAAAATAAAGTTATTAAAATAAAACATTTAAAAATTATTAAAAATTTAAAAATTAAAAATAATTTAAAAAGGAAAAAGATAGAAAGAAAGAGAGCAAGCAAACCAAAAAACAAATCCACCAATGATAATAAGCACTAAAAACTATACTAAAAAAGAAAGAAAAATAGACAGAGAGAACCCTAAGACAAATTGTAAAGGCAAACTTATAGAGACAAAATCACACAGTGAAGCATATGCATACACACTCACAAAAAGAGAAAAAGGAAAAAATATATATATATATTTAAAAAAAGGAAGAGAGTAAACCAAATCAATATACAAATCCACCAGTGATAACAAACTCTAAATACTATACTCAGATAAACATAAAACCAGAAACAAATTAGATGCAGCAAGCAAACCCCAAGCCTACAGTTGCTCCCAAAGTCCACCACCTCAATTTTGGGATGATTCGTTGTCTACTCAGGTATTCCACAGATGCAGTGTACTTCAGGTTGATTGTGGAGATTTAATCCACTGCTCCTGAGGCTGCTGGGAGAAATTTCCCTTTCTCTTCTTTGTTCACACAGCTCCTGGGGTTCGGCTTCGGATTTGGCCCCACCTCTGCGTGTAGGTTGCCTGAGGGCTTCTCTTCTTAGCTCAGACAGGGCGGGGTTAAAGTAGCAGCTGATTACGGGGCTCTGATTCACTCAGGCTGGGGGGAGGGAGGGGTACAGAATGTGGGGCAAGCCTGCGGCAGCAGAGGCCAACATGATGTTGCAGCAGCCTGAGGTGCGCCGTGTGTTCTCCTGGGAAGTTGTCCCTGTATCACAGTACTCTGGCAGTGGCGGGCTGCACAGGCTCCTGGGAGGAGAGGTATGGATAGTGACCTGTGCTTGCACAGAGTCTTCCTGGTGGCTGCAGCGGCAACCTTAGTGTTTCATGCCCATCTCTGGTGTCTGCGCTGATAGCCGCACTTGTGCCAGTCTTTGGAGCTTGTTTAGGCAATGCTCTGAGTCCCCTCTCCTCGCGCACCTGGAAACAATGGTCTCTTGCCTCTTAGGCAGGCCCAGACTTTTTCCCAGACTCCCTCCTGGCTAGCTGTGACACAGTAGCCCCCTTCAGGCTGTGTTCACGCAGCCAACCCCAGTCCTCTCCCTGGGATCTGACCTCCGAAGCCAGAGCCTCAGCTCCCAGCTCCCACCCGCCCCAGCAGGTGAACAGACAAGCCTCTCAGGCTGGTGAGTGCTGGTCGGCACCGATCCTCTGTGCAGAAATCTCTCCACTTTGCCCTCTGCACCCCTATTGCTGCGCTCTCATCTGTGGCTCCGAAGCTTCCACTCCGCTGCCCCCCATCTCTGCCAGTGAAGGGGCTTCCTAGTGTGTGGAAATTTTTCCTCCTTCACAGGTCCCTCCCAGAGGTGCAGGTCCTGTCCCTATTCTTTTGTTTCTGTTTTTTTTTTCTTTTGCCCTACCCAGGTATGTGGGGAGTTTCTTGCCTTTCAGGAAGTCTGAGGTCTTCTGACAGCATTCAGTAGGTGTTCTGTAGGAGCTGTTCCACATGTAGATGTATTTCTGATGCATTTGTGGGGAGGAAGGTGATCTCCATGTCTTACTCCCCTGCCATCTTGAAGGTCTCCTCCCATATGATGCGTTTTAATCCTTTGCAGTATTTTTGTTATTGAAGTTCAAATTGTCCCATCCTTGGCTGGTGGGATTCTTTTCAAGTTGACCTTTGAGTACTTTAGTCATAACCCTTGCAGTTCTGCTAGATTCCTGGCTATCTGGTCTGACAAGATGTTCTAGGCTTATTTTGTATATTTCTGTGCCAGATCGAGAATCAGTCATTTGTCCAAGTCTCCTTGGTTTCTTTAACAGGTAAATGGTATTTCAAAACCATAATCTGTTCTGGGGGCTAGGAATACTCAATACTACTAGGTTGGTTATTATTGGGTTGGGGAAAAGGTTTGTTCGTTTTTTCCATAAGAAAGCTCTAGTAGCACTTAGTTGTCTTTAACTTCATTTGAAAATTTTGTTAGATTGTACTGTGACAACTGTCATATCAGTGTGCATTAAAAAAAAACTTACCAAAATTGGTGAATTTTTGTATAGCCATTTTAATATTGAAGATGGAAGAAAAAAAGCAACATTTTCAGTGTATTATGCTTTATTATTTTAAGAACGGTAAAAACACAACTGAAACGCAAAAAAAGATTTGTGCAGTGTATGGAGAATGTGCTGTGACTGATCGAATGTATCAAAAGTAGTTCACAAAGTTTTGTGCTGGAGATTTCTCACTGGATGATGCTCCATGGTTGGGTAGACTAGTTGAAGTTGATAGCAATCAAATCGAGACATTAATTGAGAACAACTGACGTTATACCATGTGGGAGATAGCCGACATACTCAAAATATCCAAATCGAGCATTGAAAATCATTTGCACTAGCTTGGTTATGTTAATTGCTTTGATGTTTGGGTTCCACATAAGTTAAGCAAAAAAAAACCTTGACCATATTTCCGCATGCGATTCTCTACTGAAATGTAATGAAAACGTTCTGTTTTTAAAACAAATTATGATGGGCAATGAAAAGTGGATACTGTACAATAATGTGAAATGGAAGAGATTGTGGGGCAAGCAAAATGAACAATCTCCAAGTACACCAAAGGCCGTTCTCTATCCAAAGAAGGTAATGTTGTGTATATGGTGGTATTGGAAGGGAGTCCTCTATTATGGGCTCCTTCCAGAAAACCAAGCAATTAATTCCAACAAGTACTGCTTCCAATTAGACCAACTGAAAGCAGCACTAGATGAAAAGCGTCTGGAATCAGTCAACAGAAATCGCATAATCTTCCATCAGGATAACACAAGACCGTATTTTCTTTGATAACAAGTCAAAAACGGTTACAGCTTGGCTGGGAAGTTCTGATTCATCTGGCATATTCACCAGATATTGCACTTTTGGATTTCCATTTATTTCAGTCTTTACAAAATTCTCTTAATGGAAAAAAATTCAGTTCCCTGGAAGACTGTAAAAGGCACCTGGAACAGTTCTTTGCTCAAAAAGATAAACAGTTTTGGGAAGATGGAATTATGAAGTTGCCTGAAAAATGGCAGAAGGTAGTGGAACAAAACATGTGAATACGTTGTTCAGTAAAGTTCTTGGTGAAAATGAAAAATGTGTCTTTTATTTTTACTTAAAAACCAAAGGAACCTTTTGGCCAACCCAATATTTCTAAGCCTTTTCAGTGGACAGAACTGAAACATTAGACACTTCATAAATTCATACTTACAAATTAAATTCAGGTCCACAGATTTTTAAAACTAAATCTCTTCTATATTACATTTTAATCTCATTTCTTAAACACTGAGAATCCTGGCTCTCAAGGAAATAGGGAATAATAGAATTATCATATTTTATTATTATTTGTTTGCTTTTCCCCATACACAGCAGTTTCAGCAAAAGTAATGCTAATAATACCACCAACTTTATAATTACTGAAAATAGATTAACATTTTTTGTTGCATTTGTTCTGTCCATTCTCTCTCCATTCAAAATATGTTTGTACTATATTTGCATGATTGGACCATACAGACAACTGCAAACTATATTCTCTGTCTTTCAAACTTCACTTAGTATTAGTTGTACAAGCAACTCTGCATTTAATGCTCACCTCTATTCTTCTTCTTTTTTTTTTTTTTTTTTGCGGTACGTGGGTCTCTCACTGTTATGGCCTCTCCCGTTGTGGAGCACAGGCTCAGGACCCACAGGCTCAACGGCCATGGCTCACGGGCCTAGCCGCTCCGCAGCATGTGGGATCTTTCCGGACTGGGGCATGAACCTGTGTCCCCCGCATCAGCAGGCGGACTCTCAACCACTGCGCCACCAGGGAAGCCCTCACCTCTATTCTTTATGTCAATTTCTCTTGTCATTTTCTTTGCCTGACCCTGCTCTAGCACATACATACAAAAGGACTCATAGGAACAATCTTCTTTGAGCTCTTGCATGATAATAACAGTTTGTTTATTCCCTTTTGTCACAATGCATATCAGTTTTGCTGGTCAGAAAATCATTGACCCACATTTTCTTTCCTAGAGTATCTTAATGTGAACTTTTTTGGCATGAGTATTGCTGTCCAAAAGTTTGATGATAGTCTAATTTGTTTCCCTTTCAAGTCACTTGCTTTTTTTACCTACACACCCAATTGATTTATTTTCTTTTTCTCTCAAGTCCAACAATTTTACTAGTATGTATCTTGGTATCACTCATTCCAGGCTGATATACTTAGATTTATGGTGTATTCTTTCAAATGTAGGTTCAAATCTTTTTTGCTTCTTTCTTGAAAGTTTCTTGAATTATAGCGTTCAGAATTTGTTGTTACTTTGCTTTAGTTTTCTTTATCATGTACTCCTATTATCCATATTGTGGATTTTCCTTACTATGTTAATTTTTTTTTTTTTACTTTATCTTGAATACTTTCTTAATGTCTTCTAGTTCTTTTTGAACTCATAGGTGATCAAGTCTTGACATGTCAAAGTCTTGACATGTCTTTCTGGAATGTTTCCATTGTTGTAGAGATTTTATTCCACTCTTAATCTCTTTTTTTCTTATAATAGCATTGTATGGAAAGTTGTAAACAAGCAGGACTCTATGGGGCCTTTCTGGGACTGACAGTCCTGGCCCCCACCCCCACCCTGTCCCCTGCATCTGGTTTGTAGAAAAACTTTAGCCTCCTAGGCCTTCCCTGAGTTCCAAAGAACAAATTTAATCAGAGAAGTGAGAAAATGCAGAAACAAAGGAAAACAGTCAAGCAAGGCAAAATAATAATAGTTTAGCCATTAAACTAAGGATCTTTATTTCCTTCTCAGGGGCCAAAGGTAATATTCTGAGCCATATCCTTGAGCTATTTTGCAGATACTGAAACCTCCACCAGGTGGAAGAAGCTAACTACATGCCAACCACAAGCACATAGACCCCAGACTGCTTTGAACCAGAAGGTTGATGATGTTGACTCCTGATTACCTCACCAGCAACCAACCAGAAAAATGTCTATGAGCTGATCACACCCGCTACAACCCTCTCCCTCACCCTGTCTTTAAAAACACACCCCTCAACCCTCTTCCTCACCCTGTCTTTAAAAACCTTTCCCTGAAAACCATCAGGGAGTTCAGGTCTTTTGGGCATTAGCTGTCCATACTCCTTGCATGGCCTTGCAATAAATGCTGCACTTCCCATCACCACAAACCAGTGTCAGTAGATTGGCCTTACTGTGAATGGGTGAGTGGACCCAGATTTGGTTTGGTAACAATTTGACGTTGATATTTTTCTTTTGTTCATTTCCCTGTGAAATAAGGAGACATGGTTCAGTATAGTTTTCAAATTTCATGGAGCTCCCTCTTCTATTGCTTCTTTGAAGTGTTCTAAAAAGTGGTGGCTTGCTCTCTCACATTTCCTGCTCTACTCCTGCTCTTTCAGAGCACAGTCACTATTGGATTGGGCAAAACCCCTTCCAGTTTCATCTGCTGTTCTCAGATTGGCCTGCTGAACTTTCCAGTAATACCTATTGGCAATTTTGTTGTTTTCCTGTTTTCAGGTTGCCAGATATCCTCTTGTTTTCCTTTGCTTCCCCCACACAGACCCCAATAGCATGCCAGTGTTGTGACCCAGGATTTTGTCCTCACCCCACTGGTACTTTGGGTTCATAGGGATACCTTGTCACTTAATTTTGTTATAAATACTGTTAATGAGATCTTGCTATCTAGTTGCTCTGGTTGTTTCTATGAGGAGACTTGAGTAGAGTAAAAAGTCTACCATCAATACCAACTTCCCATAATCCTTGACTAAACTTTTAAATGCAAAAATGGGGGGAGGCAGTTGTAAAAGTATTAGTTAAAAATACAGGTGAAATTATTTCATAATCTTGAGGTGCAGAAGGTCTTTCTAAGCATAGTATTAACCAAACATTAAAGAAACCCAAAAGAAAACATATGTATTTGACTACATAAAAATTAGGTATCTGTGTACAGAATCCAGCATAAACAAAAGACAAACTTTTGTCTTTTGTTGGGGGCAAAAACAGGAGCAAATGTGCAGTTTATGAGAAACAAATACTATTCTTAACATGTGTGCACTTACAAATTAATTTTAAAAATTAACTCCCAATTCATAAGAAAGAAGATGAACAAGAAATTACAAAAAACATAAATTAAGATGACAATCATTTTAAGAGTATGGGATTTGCAAAGTTTTTTAAAAAAGAATTGGCATAACTTTCCTGGAGGGCAATTTAGTAATGCATATGTAAAACCCTTAAAAACACACACACACATTCCCTCCTACTCAGCAATAATACTTTTAAGAATTTATCCTGAGGAAATAATCACTCAAGTGTTGCAAAGATGTGTAAAGGAGGTTAATGGAAGCATTGTATTTATATAAGAAATGTTGAAAAAATCTAAATGTGGTTCATTCATTGAGGGATTTGTTAAACAAATCACTGTTAATTGAAATAATGGGATACTTCTCAGTCATTCCATAGATGATGTAGGGGTAGATTTATTGACCTTGAGAGGAATCAATGATACATTGAGTGAAAAGCCAAAAAACTTTAAAACAGTCATCATAATGTGGTAATACAAAGGCATTATTTGTTTAAAATATAAGCATGTGTTAATGTGTAGGAAAATTCTGGTCGGTTACTATCAGAAATGTCTACTGGTTTCCTGGGGCAAGGTGGGCTGCCTACTGGAGGGGTGCCTTGCCTGAATGAATGTGTATTGTACTTACTATCTGAAAAATATTCCGCTGAAAATTTACAAGGCCACCTTCTCTGATTATGGGGCCCGATTTATCCACCCCCTTCCTGAACTCATATTTGTAGCCTACAGTCTCTACCACACAATTTAAGACTTAATTATATGCCTTAGTCATGTGTTATTCAATAATGACTTCATGAATGTCTCTCAAGCCTTGCCTACCTTCAGTGCAAGCTCCTCAAGACTGAAGGTTGTTTTTCTGCTTTTTTTGCTTTGGAGACAGTATAATAACTGTTGATGGAAATAAATAGTCCATAAAAGGACTAGAAAAGAGTTTTATTTGAGCCAAGCTGAGGACAATAGCCTGGGAGACACACATTCAAGAAACAGTTGGGGCTTCTCTGGTGGCTCAGTGGTTGAGAGTCTGCCTGCCGATGCAGGGGACACGGGTTCGTGCCCCGGTCTGGGAAGATCCCACATGCCGTGGAGCGGCTGGGCCCGTGAGCCATGGCCACTGAGCCTGCGCGTCCGGAGCCTGTGCTCCGCAATGCGAGAGGCCACAAGAGTGAGAGGCCCGTGTACTGCAAAAAAAAAAAAAAAAAAAAAAAAAAAAAGAAGCATTTGAATTGTGTGCTACCTGACTACAAAATAGGGGAGGCTTATGAAGGTAAAATCCACAAAATTTCATAAGTTGTTTGTCAAAAGTTAGGATTGGAGCTGGCAAGAAGTAAGGGTACTTGTTAAGCAAGGATTGGTTGGGGTCCAAAAGCGTTGCAAGGGGAGACCTTGATACCAAGAGTTTGCAGCTGGCAGTGGCTAGAAGATATTATTTTGAGAATGGCTGATGGTACCTTTGAGTCTGATACAGTTCAGAAAATTCAAGTTCTCAGTGATGCAGGAAAATATCTGAAACCATATCCACAATGGCTGCCCTGTTCCATTTTGGATGCCTGAACCACAGTTACTCCATTTTGATTTTTAAATACATTATTTTCTTTAACGGTTTAATGCATGTTTGACGGGCCATAATACAGGCTGTTTTAATTAGCATAAAGTTAAAGTTAAATCATGTATAAGCCAGAATGACTTCCTCAAGCCTCAATATGTGAAAATTTCTTCCATCATAATCGAACACCATTTGTGGAAAGGTTAAAAACAACCTTACATGTCTACTACAGTCCCTTAAAAATATGGTCCGAGGGATAGTCAGCTCCTATTTACAGGTGAAAATTTGGAGAGGTCCAGGCCACTTATGCTCACTCTTAGGTACCTGTGATGGGCATAACAATGGTCCCCCGAAAAGTCCATATTCTAATTCCCAGAACCTGTGAATGTTATGTAACATAGTAAAGGAGACTTAAGGTTGCACATGGAGTACATTGAACAGGGTTGCTAATCAATGGACTTTACAATAGAGAGATCATCCTAGATTATCTGGGTGGGCCCAATGTAATCACAGGGGTCCTTAAATGTGAAGACAGAAGCAGAAGAGCAGCTCAGGGTGAAGTGACATGAAAAGGACTCAGCTCAACATTGATCCTTTGAAGACAGAGGAAGGGGCCGTGAGCCAAGGAATGCAGACAGCTTCTAGAAGCTGGAAAAGCAGGGAAACATGTTGCCCCCAGAGTCTCCAAAGGAACACAGTCCTGCCAACACCTTGACTTTAGCCTAGCAAGACCTGTGTCAGACTTCTGATTTTCAGAACAGTAAGACCAAAAAATTTTATTGTTCTAAGCCATTAGATTTGTGTTAATTTGCTACAGCAGCAATAGAAAATGAATACAGCACCCAACAGATTTACCATCATTTGAATTCTCAAACCTAGTCCAGTTCAGAAACAAACCCCCTTCACATTATTAGACTCAAGACTAATAAAGGGATCCCATCCCATTCCTCCATTTGGGGGTATGTGTGTGGGACTCTCAGAGAACGACAGTGCTTGACAAAGATAATCTCACGAGTCCTGCTGATCCCTACCTCACCCCCATCTTTCTACACTGGAAGCTGGTAAAAAGAGAGAAGAGTCAGGGACTGGTTCCCCAACTGCTCCTTTCCTAAATTCTGCATCCAGAGATCTCTCTTACACTCAGTGTGGTAACTGATATCTCTCAGGTTGGTGACTCAGTTTATGTATTTATTTATTTTGGCCACGTGGCGTGGCTTGCGGGATCTTAGTTCCCCTACCAGGGATTGAACCTGGAACTGGGCCCATGACAGTGAAATCACTGAGTCCTAACCACTGGACCACCAGGGAACTCCTGGTGACTCAGTTTAAAGTGAAGCAGAAAGAGTCCCATTTTTTGAAAATTTATTTTATTATTTATTTTACTTTTGGCTGTGTTGGGTCTTCATTGCTGTGCCTGGGCTTTTCTCTAGTTGTGGAGAGCAGGGGCTACTCTTCACTGTGGTGTGCAGGCTTCTCATTGCGGCGGCTTCTCTTGTTGTGGAGCACGGGCTCTAGGTGCGTGGGCTTCAGTAGTTGTGGCTTGCGGGCTCTAGAGCGCAGGCTCAGTAGTTGTGGTGCACGGGCTTAATTGCTCTGCAGCAGTGGGATCTTCCTGGAGCAGGGCTCAAACCCGTGTCCCCTCCATTGGCAGGTGGATTCTTAACCACTGTGTCACAAGGGAAGCCCAAGAGTCCCATTTTAATATCCTGCTACACAATCAAATATGTAGCAGTTGCTAAATAAACACATGCAGCCCTTGAGACTGGCCTATATATTAAATCTGATGTTACAACAAAATTTCTTATACAAAGTCCTTGATGGGTGAGCGTTTTTCATAAGTTCATCTTGTCAAGTCCCCATCAAGCTTCTGTTCTTAGCTACCTTGGAAATAGATCTCTTCCCAGCAAGCTTTCCTAACCTGCATAGGTACATCAAAGTATAATGTGTCCCCTTTAATAATCTGTTTTAAGGTATTTTGTGCAAACAGTGGTTGTCAAAGGCTTTGCTGAGATTATCTCTGGTTTGCATCAACTTGCCCCACGTCCAAACTGGCAAAGTGATGAAGACAGAGCTCTCAGCTCCTGTCATATGCCAGGTTTCTACAGGAATGCTTACAGTTTATTGGCATAAAGATAGAAATTAGAGTTGTCAATAACATGCATGTATGAATTCTTATTATCAATGATATTATTGTTATCAATATCATCAGCCTGATACTTGAGTGTACTTCCATTAATATAAATAGTGTTGTCTATATCAATCCTAATGTGATCACCTAAATGAGCTCTAACCTCTGGGACTAATTACTCTCTTGTGCTGAGAAATGAGGGTGATTGTTGATTTGGTACCAAGGGATTCATTATTTTCAGGGCTCCTCCAGGGATTGTTTCTGCTCCATCGGAAAGTTTGATCTCTTTGAATTAAAATTACAGACTCAGGTTTTGAACAAACAGTACAACTGAAAAATGTCTTCCCAGGTGTTGGGATGGGAAATGGGGGTTGGGGGATCTGGTTTCCATGTGTGGCTTGGGTCGCACAGCACATGTGGCCTGAGCCTGGCCTTCTGGGGACAGGGAATGCTGACGGGTGTCTTGGGATTACCATAATAAGTCCTCCTTAACCAGTGCCACGTGGGTCCTCCCTGGAGTGTTTAACAGGAAACTTTAAAAAAAATGGATGCTTACTTTTCTGTGATAATGAAAGCAGTCAACAGGGAACTTACAGTGGAAGAATCATACTTTCTCAAAGAGCAGGCTAACCAGAAAATCTCAAGAGGACAAAACCCTGTGGCTTGCTGGCAGCCAATTCACTCAACATGGTCATATTTATATGTTTATATGCATACATACATATATGTGTATGTGTGTATCCACACATAGACACATGTTTACTATTTATTTAGAAAATTTTTGAGACTTACAGAAAAGTTACAAAAATAGTAAAAAGAGTATCCCTTTCACCCAGACTCTCCAATGCTAACCGTAGTACAGTTATCAAAACCAAGAAGTTAACTAAACTATAGGCTCTACTCACATTTCACGAGCTTCTTCACTAATGTCCAAGCAGCACCTCGTATTGCATTTGATTGCCTTTGTCCTCTTAGTCTCTTTCCATCGCTGGTGGCTCCTCAGTCTTCTCTAACTTTGACACATGTTAAGAGTACCACTAGTTTATGTTGAATGGCTCTCAGTTTGGGTCATGCATTTTGGTCAAGAATGCCACAGAAGGGATGTTGTGTCCTTCTCAGAGCATTGTATCAAGGGATATCTGATGTCAGTCTGTCTTGTTAGTGATGATGTTAACCTTGATTAGCAAAGACAGGTTTTGAGTTAAGAGATGGTGGAGGAACGCACACCACAACAAGCAGAATGTTCCAGCCTGGGCAAGTGGCCAGCCATTGCTTTGGGAAGTAAGTATGTCCACTCACTGCCCTCAGGGGAACTTAAACCTGAAGAGGACTTCTATCCCTCAGGTCTGGGCTGTGCAAAACCACTATCCGTTCTTCAGGGGTTTAAAAAATGTGGCTGGCTTGATGGAAGGCACTGGCTTTGGCTTTGTCAATCCTATTCTCTAAGTTAGTGTTTCTCAAACACGTTTGACCATGATCTACAATAATAGCAGTAGTAATAAGAATGATGAAAATAACAAAATAAAGGATACTTACTGAGTCAGACATGGTACTAAATGTTTTACATTTAATTGTTTTAATTCATTTCTTATGATAACCTTGAGGTAGTTACTATTATTTATTCTTCAAGAAATTGAGACCCAATGAGATCAAGAAATTTGCCCAAGGTCACAGAGCTCCTAAGATGCAGGGGCCAGGACTCAAGTCCAGGCCTCCAGGCCCTCGAGTCTGACCCTTCCCCACATACCATGCTGCCTTCAGCCAGCGAAAGGGTGGTAGGAGTAACACATGTCGTGAAAGGACACAGCCCACTCATGTACACACCCACTCCCCACACCACACACACATCCTCACACACACTTACGCAGTTACACACACAGTTACTCATACTCACGCAGTTACATCACCAAAATAGAGGTTGTGCCGAATCTACCTCTACCAGGCTTGACGCCTGAATTTTTGTCTTGTCTTCCATTTTATTTTTAAAAATGCTGGACTTTGCTGACGACATTAATGGTTCTCTGAAGGATGGGGAAACCCTGCCTACATCCCACTAGCCTGAGAGATGCTCACACTATCCTTTCCTCTATCTGTCAAGCCTGGGGCCAGATAGCAGAGGGACCCAGAGGGTGAGGAGAGTGTGGACTGGCTGTGACACAGATATTTCTGGGAAAATCTGTAATTATGAGTGTGGAATATGGGTTAAACTTTTTGAGTTTCCTCATGTAAATTTCAAAGATGTTGGATTCAGTAACCTATCATCCCTTCTGCTTAATAAGAATTATGTGCTTTGATGGAAAGTACAGAGGACCGTCAAAGATACTTTTAAAAAACGTTTTGAAGAAAAGTCCAACCCCTTGTAGCCAAAGTCTTTATAGCCAATTTCTACTTTTCTAGGCAATGACCAACAAAATGAAAACTTCTAAGCCCTTTGTGAGGTCTATGAAGGAAAGAGTTGACTCAGCAGGTCTGGAGCTGCCAAACCCTGCACATTCCAAAGAAGGCTTTGCCTGGCTCATGGGAGGTAACTTATAAGGCCTTGGAATAACTTGTCTGATAAGAGTGTCTTTGTTTACCTGGAGCTTGGGCCACCTCAGATAGTCTATACCAACTTATGTTGTTTGACTTATGTTGGGGGCCTTGGGCCATGCAGTATCAGCTTGACCTCTGAAAGGTCTGGAGACTAAGGTCAGCCAGCAAAATTGACTCCCAGTAACAACCCTGAACACCAAGGCTCGGGTGAGCTTCCCTGGTTGATAATACTCTGTGTTGTCCTCACTGGAGAACTGAGCACCGTCTATGTGACTCCACCAGGAGAAAACAACTGGAAGCCTGCTCCTGGTCTTTTCTGGACCCTGGATGTTTTACCCTTGCTGATTTTAATCTGTATGCTTTCACTGTAATAAACCATAACCATGAATGTAACAGCTTTTCTCAGTTCTGTGAGTCGTTCTATCGAAGCTGAGAGTGGTCTTGGGGACCCCCAGCAACAGGCTATTGTTTGGGAACTTAAACAGAAAGAAGCCAGAGGGGCGTGGCTGTGGCTGCTATCTAGTTTTGCTCTGACTTCAAGGAGACCAGTGCCTCTCCTGCAGTGTTAGTTCTTTTTGGTGGTGAGTGGCCCCCATACATGTGGAGGCCATACTGCCAGCCCAGCTGAACACACACTGGGGTGACAAGGGGGTGAGTGTGAGCAGCGAGGGGTCTGCTGCTCAAGGGAGCAAAGCTGTGGCAAGACTGCCTTTGAGCATGTTGTGACTGAAGGACTCTGGCCCCGAAAAAGCAGCTGAGGGAGAGGCAGGAGCATAGGGCTGAGGATGGGGAAAGGCTCCTGTCTGTCTTTGGCGGACTAGGGAAAACAAAGTCAAGACTTGCTTTTTTCAGAACCCTGTTAATCAGTTCCCTAATTTAATTGGAAAAGTGTTTTTCTGATATCCCTCTGGGGGAGAAGGAGTTAAATTATAGGGAAACAAGCAAACTCCGAGATGAGGGAACTGCAGCCTGGGGTGCCTGGCTGCTAATGGGGAGGTCCAAGTTCAGGGGCCCTGTTCTATTAAAAATGAATGATTGGAGAGTGACTCAGTGATGGTTGTCATACTGTGAGGAGATCAATGTGTTTCAGGAAGAATTCAACCCGAAGTTTCTGTTTTATCTCCACATAACAGAAACTTGAGTAGGATACAGGACCCTAAGCGCCTTCCTTGAGATTTGTCTGAATTGCCTGGTCTCCCAGGTCACGTCAGGGAGGCCAGTGCCCTGTCCTCTCTAGCTTGGCAGCTGAGATCTGGCCTGCATGCACTGGTAGGCATCGTGGCCAACTAAGGGACTGAAGTTTACTCAGCTCAGCCTCCCTTGTGGGGAGGACAGGTGGCCTGGAAGGGGCTCCACTCCCACCCTGCAATCTCATTCAGGCTTGCAGCTTTCAATACCATTTATATTGATTACCCCAGTGTATCTCTCTAGCTGGGAACTCCACGTGGGTCTATTGGGGTGTCTAATAGGCACCTCACACAGAATAGGTCAAACCGATCTCCTGATCTCTGTCCATCTTGGCCCTGACCTGCCTACCCTCCCAGTCTTAACCAGCAGTAACCCCACACTTCTCCAGGGGGTCATTCTGGACTCCTCTCACACTCACATCAGTAAATTCCATCAGCTCTACTTTCAACTTCACAGCACCTCCACTCATCCTGGTTCCAACCACCATTTTCCGTCTGGATATCTCTGTAGCCTCCCAGCTTCTCTCCTTGCATTTGCTGGGCCCCCTTTTATCTATTGTCAACACGGAAGCTAGAGACCTCATCTCTCAAGTCTTTACCTGAAGACAAGGGCATCACACACTATGGGTTGTAGGACACCCAATTAAATTAGAATTTTGGATAAAAAATACTTTTAAAATAAAAAGATATATATTTTAAAATCCAAGAAATGAGTTATTTATATTCATTGCAACTCTTTTCATGTGCTTATAGAAGACATGAGAAAGAATAATACACTCCTCTGTTTTCAGTTTTTCTGTTTTCATGTTTCAGTGTCTTTCCTCATTTATATTTCTATTAATACTATATGTTTAATTTTGCATAGTATATACTATATATTGTCACACATAAGTATCATGGAATTAACACACTACAATATTAATGTAGCATTAATATAAGCATGTGCATTGCATTCCTGATATTGTATAATACATGTTATGTTTAATTGTGCATATATTTATCATCCCTGTGGATATTCTTTACCAAAAGTAATTCTTAACTTTACATAGGACATTAAATCCTTAATCGTACAGAGTACATCCAATCAATTCAATTGTCGTCAGCATGTATATCATGTTCAGTATCATCTCTTAACAAGCAGGTTCTGAGAAACCAGCAACCTCGCGGTTAATGCCACTTTTATTGCCCTGGGCCCGTTAATAGCAGGAGATTGTAGCTTGACACAATATTTGGCATCTGGTTCTTTCTTCAGAGCCAAAAATCTGAAGTTAACTTTAATACTTTTTTTCCAAAAATTTTTCATTAAAACTTAGCCTATTTCTCAATTAAAGACAATTTCAAAATTTGCATTTTTAGAAAGAATTCTGCTTTAATGGGCTGATATTTTCCAATTCCTATTATGTAGGTTTTTCTTCCTCCTTCTCACTCCAAATTTGAATTTTTTTTAAAAAAAAATCCAACTTATAACAATTATTAATGTAGCTTATTTCCAAGCAAGGCACTGAAAATGTCTACATGCGGTCTTCAAACCTCCGTAAACATGTAGACTTGGTCTTGATTTTTAAATTAATTTTTGGTAAAATTACATGTGCTAGCATCCACATTGCAGGGAGAATGCTCTCTAGATTATAAAGAGCTGAAAGGAGCAGGCATGGGGCACACTGTTTATGTATCTCATTACTCCTTGCTCAGTTCACCTTCATGGGTCACAGCCGTAATAAGAATTAAGCAATAAATGAAAGTTTGAGTTATACTCAGCAGCATATATAAGAGTTGGCAAATTTCATGCTAGTCACTGTGGGCATATGAACTCAACAAAATTTGGCATAAAGTGTGTTTAAGAGAAAAAAGAAATAAAGTTAAATTTTAACCAAAGCCATAAAAAAGCTCCAGCTGAAATAAAAATAAGCTACAAAAGTGACTTTAACATTTTTAAATACATGAAAACTAAGACCCCATTATGCTGAGCCCTAAACCTAAACGACTCATAGAACACGTTTTGTTTTCTTTTTGCCATAATACTATGAGCAACAGCTTAAAACACAGAGGTGGGATGATGGATGTCCTTAAAGGAGACAGGAAAGCAGGAGACACACAAAGACACATGTGAAGGGATTTCCCTGGGGGTCCAGTGATTAAGACTCTGTGCTTGCACTGCAGGGGGCATGCAGGTTCAATCCCTGGTTGGGGAACTAACATCTTGCATGCTGTGTGTGTGGCAAAAAATAAAAATAAAAATAAAAGACACATGTGAAGAAGAGACAGAGATTGGACTGATGCAGCCACAAGCCAAAAAACACCAAGGACATTCATCATTGGATTTAAGGTCCACCTTAATTCATGATGATTTCACTTTACCTTTATTACATCTACAAAGACTCTTATTCCAAATAAGGTCATATTCTGAGGTTCTGGGTGCGGGCCCAGCCGCTCCGCGGTATGTGGGATCTTCCCGGACCGGGGCACGAACCCATGTCCCCTGCATCGGCAGGCAGACTCTCAACCACTGAGCCACCAGGGAAGCCCTGGGTGGACATATCTTTTGAGGGGGCACCATTCAACTCACTACAAGGCGGATTAAAACCTCCAATACCACAAGTAAAGAAACGGTTTCTTTATTTAAAAAAAAAAAATTCCTTCAATATACTCCAAGAAGACAGTCCAGTGTGAAAATTAATAAAAGGGAACTTTACTGTATTAGAGTTGAGAGGCCACAAGGGGGAGCGCCACACATGTACCACTGAGTCAATACGAATCTTAGTAGGAAGAGACACATACTTTGCATCTCTGGCTGGAAATGACCCTACTTTACCACTGCCGCATGAGGAAGAAAGATTTTTTTTCCTTGCTTGGCAACAGCACATCCAATGTGAAGTTGTCACAACTCAGACAATGAAAAGCCACCATACTTCAGTGGACTTTTTGTTTGTAACAGCCCCTCCCAACTTTCCCTTCTCCTCTCTAAAACAGTTTCTTCTCCTTTGCTTTATGGGACTTGCAGGTGGTTCGCCATGATTGCATGTCCCAAATTGCAGCTCTTTGCTGCTCCCAAATAACCCATTTTTCAGGTAAAATATTTGGCTGTTTTATTGTTTTAAGGTAACACCAGTCAAGGAGAGAGCACCTGAGCCACTAGATGGGCTCACCTGGAGGACACTGTCACCCACTACTCCATCATTCTCCTCTTCCCTCTCTTCTCCACCTTCAGTCCATCTTTTCATGACTATCTTTTTCACCGTTTTTGTTCTATACTTACTTCTCACCGTATCTTAGATTCCCTCTTCCCCAAATCTCTATGATCCTAATAGCCCAAAGTAGGGACCTGATATTTCTGGTGGTTTGTATGCTGTTTATTCTGGAAGAGTGTTTGCTTCTTATTCTCAGATTCCTCCATCCTCTATTTGAGGTCATTCATGAATGAAGAGCCACAGTCTTCAGCACACGTATTGCTGTATGAATAGTGAAGTCCTTTCATACACCCTTTCTATTATCTGAGGAGGAAGGAATTGGGGAGCTAGAATGGAGGGGGAAGGCTCAGTGTAATCCCTCCCCAGGTTAAACTCTATGAATCAGCTAGGGGTTGTAAATATTTCCATTATTCATATGGGAGTGAGGAACCTAAATTCTGAGTGGAACAATCCAGTCATCCAAGCAAAATCTCAGATTTTTACTGTGCATTTTCTCCTTGGTCCAAGTCACCAAGGAGAAAATGGCTTAGGTCAGGATCCTAACCATTAATTAAGACAAAAGTGGGTATGAGCTGGATAGGTATTTCTTCATCTAGAAAAGACAAGCCAGTCAGTAACCTCCACTA
Source organism: Delphinus delphis (assembly GCF_949987515.2). Classification (NCBI taxonomy): domain Eukaryota; kingdom Metazoa; phylum Chordata; class Mammalia; order Artiodactyla; family Delphinidae; genus Delphinus; species Delphinus delphis. Next base: position 16,737,403 of record NC_082685.1, read on the forward strand.
ATTTGCTAAACAAGGTCCCAAAAGAATGAGGATTCCAGTATGCATGTAACACCAAACCCCTTACCTCCCACCAAACCTTCTCCTTCTTCCATCTTTCACTTGTCAGTCAACGGCAATGCTATTCTTCTACTTGTGAAGGCCAAAACCCTTGAGTCTTCCCTGCCTCCTTTCTCTCATGTTCTACATCCAATCTATGAGCAAGCCCTATTGTGTCTCTACCTTCAAAGTATATCCAGGATCCTACTACTTCTCTCTGCCTCCATTATTTGCACCTTGGTCCAAGTCACCATCATATCTGGTCTGAACCACTATAATAGCCTCCTGTCTGGCTCTTTGATTCACCTCAGAGGGCACTTATAAAGGCTTCATCAGACTGCATTCCTCCTCTACTAGAGCCCCAAGCACACACAGAGGCTGGCCACATACCTGGCACATGATTTATGACTTCTCCAACTTCATTGTTTTGACTCCCCTTGTTCACTCATCTCCAGCCATGCTGTTCCTCCAAACTGCTGGGCTTGCTCCCACCTCAGGGCCTTTGAACATGCCGTTCTCCCTGTTTCAAGTATTTTCCTCCTTGAATTCTGCATGGCTTATTCTTCATACCTTTTGGCTTTTCCCTCAAATATAATTTTTTCAGGGACAACTTCCATGACCACACTATTTAAACATTCCCCTTCCCTGATTTTTTTTTCTCCATAGAACTTTCCACTTTGCATACCATATATTTCACTTGTTTGTTTATTGTCTGTTTCTCTCACTGGAATGTAAGCAGTGACTGTCACAGAGTGGGCATTCAGTAGATGGCTGTTGAATGAATGAATGAATGGGATGTAGGTTCTGGGGAACAAAGGAAGGTAGGAAACACTGCATTTATGTTACCTAAAATAGCACACCACCCTCCCAGAGCTCATCTTCTACCCCCTTAACTTGCTTCATTTTTCTTCACAGCACCTATCACTTTTGATACTATTTGTTTCTTGAGTGCCTCCTCTATTACAAAGTGAGTCCCATGAGAACAAGAACTTTTTGTTCTCCGCTGTATCTGGTCTGCCTGGCAACAATACGTATTTGTGGAAAAAACAATGACAAACTTGAGTGTGCCCTCGGCTCCAGAATCTCACAAATGGGCATGGTAACTTATTTTTCTGACCCAGGTGGTTTACACTTTACAGTGACCAAAATCCTTATGAGAAGTGCCAGGGTGGAGAAGAAAATACAAAATCTTCACTACTCGCCCCTCTTCTTGAATGTTTAGCACAGTTTGGTCCCAAGGATTTTTGTGTTTAGAAAAACCCTTGGAGGCCAAGGCACCCTTTTCTGTAAAGTCACTTCCTATATACTTTATGGAGCAGAGCCTCAAAGTGTGTGTATGGAGAGGCGACGGGAGTGGGCCAGGCTGGAAGGGGGATTCCCCCGCCCCGATTTCTCCGCCCCCCCACCCCCCACCGCGCGGCGCGCAAGGTACCTTGTCTGCAGACAATTTTAGTTGTTGTAACTCGTGGAGCAGGGGTGTGGTGTGCTACTGGCACCTGGTGGGTAGAGGTGAGGGATGCTCAAAATCCTAAAATCACGGCTGCCAGAGTTAGCAAATAAAAATACCTGTCGGTAGGGTCGCCAGATGAAATACGTAACTCCAAGATTAATTTTAGAGTATATTTTTATCTGAAATTCAAATTTAACTTGGCGCCCTATATTTTATCAGGTGATCCTACCTGCAGTACATGGGACAGGGCCCCACAACAAAGAATTATCCAGACCAAAAGTCCAGGGTGTGAGGTTGGTCCAGTGACGCAGATTGTTGGGCCTGGCCTCGGAGTTAATGATTCGGTAGGTCTGGGGTGGGGGCCCCAGGATTTGCATTTCTATCAAGTTCCCAAGTGAAGCTGCCATTGGTCTGGAACTACATTGGAGAACCACCGACCTAGAAAGAAGAAAAGACTTCGTGCCCTCCTGAGTAATAGCGAGGAAAGTGCCTAGACTAGCATGTAAGGAGACAGGACGAGAAGGGGCTGCAACAGGGGCATAAAATATTTCTGCCGTCTTGGGCCCTACCTCAGAGGCACTTCTGCGTCCCCTCTAGGCGCCGCGGAGGCCCCAATGTCTCGATGGTCGCTCGAATCGGGGGCGTGTCCTGGGCAGGGGCGTGTCCTGGGCGGAGAGCAGAAGGCGGGCCGAGGGGAACCGAGCGCTCTCGTGCCGGACGTTGCGCGGCCGCGACGCCCGACGCCGGCTGGGCAGCGGCGCTCTGGGCTCTGCGCTGCCGGTGGTATCTGGCGCGAGCCCACGAGGTTCCGGTCCGTTCGGCGCAGGTAGGCGTCGTCCCGCTTGCACCGCCTACTGGGCCCCTCTTGGTTGTGGGAGCGGCGCGCCCTGGCGTTGCGTTTTCTCAACGGTGCCCGAGGCGTTGGCCTTCGCTGCCGCGGGCGGACTACGGGTAGGTGGGACCAGGACAGGGACAATGGACCTCCGGGCGCGGAACTCAGAGGGCCGCACGGGGGCGCTCTCGCCGCGGTACGGGGAGGCTGGGCTGGGACCAGGGAGGACTCAGCTGGGGCGGGGCGGGCTTGGGGGCGGGAGACTTTGGGCGAGGCCGGGCTGTGGGCGGGACCGGGGCCTACTAAACGCAGGATGTACTAAGGGAGGAGTGGCTGGGACCCTTGGTAGGAATCGGGGGCGGGCCCGGGCTGGAGGCCGGACGGGCTGTGGGCGGAGCTGGGGCTGGGTCAGGCTGACGCGGGGCAGATTGGGGGCGGCGTGGGCGGACATCTGTGGGCGGGGTGGGTGGGGTGCGGCTCCCACGCCACGCCCCTTAGGGGGAGGGGCTACTCCGCGCGGGGCGCGCTGGGTGCAGGGCATTTCTGGCATTCATAGTTTTTGCCTGCTTCTGGGATCGCCGACGTTGCATAGGGTCTTTGTTTTCCCCTTTTCCCCCCTTTTTGTTTGGTATTGAGATGGGTAGGAGAAGAAGGAGGAGGACTCCGTTTCACAAAGGCCATTCCTGAGCTGTGGTACACCTGGCTTAGCTTTGAGGCATTTACGTTTATAAAATGTCTTATTAAAAAAATTTTTCTTTGAAGTAACTTAAGAATTTGAAAAAAGTTTTAAAACTAGTACAAAGAATTCCCACATTCTAATCACCTAGGTTCCCCAAATGTTAACATCTTATTTAACAGAACAATTACCAAAACCAGGACACCTAACATCTACAGGCCTTATTCAGATTCTTTTTGCTCTTCTTGTCCATTTCCTTTTTGTGGTATAGGATCCAAGTCAGGATTTAGATGCATTTAGTTGTCGTGTCTCATTGGAAAAATTTATATTTTAAACAGTAGAAGCCCCCTTACCTCCAAGATCCTTCAGAGTGGCCCTTGGGACCACCAGATCTCAAATCAAAGAGGCTTTTCTTCTTGGATGCCAGGGCCAGTTGAGAACGTCCAGTTGAGCCTTCCGGCAGCTTTGGCATAGGTGGTCACCTCTGTCCCTTGACCCATCTGGCCCTTGGCTGCTCAGCCTTTCCTAGTTCTCCTCCTACCTCTCAAGTCAACCTCCTCCCTCAGATCTCCGCAGATGCCCTCCTTGGCCAGCTTCTCTTTCATTGTGGGCTTCCTCCCTTGCATGATCTCTTGTGGCTTCAAGGATTCTTGTGGCTTTGAGCATTCCATAAATCCTCAGAAAACTCACTTGTTTATCACTTCAGCCCAGGCCATTTCTCGGTCTCAGACCCACAGGGATTGTGGCCTATCGCTACCTTTCTGGGTTATCTCAAAAGCATTTCCAGGGGCTTCCCTGGTGGCGCAGTGGTTGAGAGTCCGCCTGCCGATGCAGGGGACACGGGTTCGTGCCCCGGTCCGCGAAGATCCCACATACCGCCGAGCGGCTGGGCCCGTGAGCCATGGCCGCTGAGCCTTCGCATCCAGAGCCTGTGCTCCGCAACAGGAGAGGCCACAACAGTGAGAGGCCTGCGTACTGCAAAAAAAAAAGCATTTCCATTCCAATATGCGCAAAACACAGCTCCAAGTCACCCACTTCTAGTCCACTGTATCAATTGGGTCTCCACTGATAGACATTTCCTATGCAGAGTTTCAGAGAATCTTAGAGAATGCATTTTGGTTAGGGGCAATCAAATATTAAGAGTTCCTAGTACTTTTTTAAATAGCTGTCTTAAAGCCAGAAAGTGAAGATGAAGATGAAGGCCTGCTACAGGATGAGGAGGATGCCCTGCAGTATGGCCATTTTCTTAGCAGCACAAGTTGTTCAGTTCGGCAAGTATTTATTGGGTGCCTGCTGCATGCCAGGAGCTGTGTTGACTTCTGGGGATACAGAGGTGAATAAATTCTGCACCCGCCCTGCCATCAGAGGGCATGTGGTGGGGTCATGTGTTGTAATTGAGGTGAAATCTGTGATAGAGGAAGCCTCAACTTGGAGAAGGAGGTTGCAGGACGTGAGTTGGCCTGAGCCGAGGTGGGAGAAGGCTGGGGACCCAGCTGTTAGGGGCCTTGACCTATTTCCAGGGCTCGTGGGATTGTGACCTCGGGAAGTTCTCCCTAGGCTATGATTATGGGCTGGCGTGGGAATGACTGGTTGGGGGCTGTCACTGAATGTTGGTGAGTGGATAAGGGTCAGCCTAGGGTACAGCAGAGGAAAAGGTGATGAGATGAGCTGCTGAGAGTGGTGTGACTGTGAAATGGTAACACAGGTCATACTCTCTGACCCAAACCCAACCAGACATGGGGAAAAGTCAGAATGTTTGAATTTTATCAGAGTCACACTGAAGCACTCCTTAATCAAACATAGGATTTCTGTAGCAATATCTATCAATATCTATAGTAAGTAATAGAAATAGGAATTATAAAGAGCCTCAGATATTTTCAGGTTTTGCTGCCAGGCAGTTTGTTGCCCAAACTTTGAAATAATGTTCAGTTTTCACAACATTTTTGACATTTGAGAATTGTAGGTGAAGGGTTGTGGATCTGAAAAGATAGCTACCACTTGTAGAGCCAGGCCTGTTGTGTGTGCTTCACAGGCATTGACTCTCATCCTCAACCCTACAAGGGTTGATACCATGCCGATCCCATTTTGTGGGTGAGGAGATGAGGGCATAGAGAAGGTAAGTGATTTGCCCACAGTCACACAACTCACCCCTGTTGGCTCCATAGTCCACATTCTTACCAGACTGCATACGTGTGAATGGGAGGTTGGGGAGTTGCAGGACCAAAGCCTTTCTCCCATACCTCAGATACCTGGCATCTGCAACCAGCCTGTGTGAGTGCCAAGGAGGGTCAGAAGAGAAGGGAGGCAGGAGCCCTGTAGAGGTTGTGGTTACATACACAGATTCATTGAATGCCTGTGGGGACTCACTTCCTTGGTGCCTGGAGCTTGTGGTCTGGTTGGGCAGTGAGCTCTTCTCACAAGCTGTAGAGGAAGTTAAGTGCACTGTCAAGTGGACCAGAGGACGACATGGGTGATCAGAGGCACTGGGTTGACAAGCTGGGATGCAGACTAGCTGGGCTTTGAGAAAATTTAGGTAAATGATTTTATGAGGATTCTGTAAGGAGATTCTTCATGAGAGACACAGACTGTTGAGTGGGGAGATGACTGTATTCTAATTTTCTTCCTCTAACTGCAAAAGATACATGTGCTCTGGAGCACCAGAGATGAATGCCTTCTGCCTGCCACTTCCATGTCACTGCAGACAGTGGTCTTCTCAAAGGACATTGAATGGGTCAGTTTGATCATATTTGCTCAGGTGTGTGAGAATGTCCCTGTGCCTTTGTGAGTGCATGTATAACTGCAAAATATGCATTCAAAAACATATAAGATGCATAGGAACAGTTTAAAGAGTCATGAAAGAACTTTGAACACTCCACTCAGTTTAAGAAATAGAACCTTGTCAAAATCTTAGCAATTCCCTGTATGTCTGCCCCAATTGCATCTTTTCTCTTCAGAGGTAACTACTATTCTGAAGTTCCTCTTAATCATTTTCTTGCTTTTCTTTATAGTTTCACAATGTGTATGTGTCTCCAGATGATATTTTAATTTTGTTTAACTTTTTGATCCTTATAAAATGAAACCAGGTAGCAAGTTTCCTTTTTTTTTTGCTTATTGTCTTTTATTTGAGATCCATTCAGTCGTGTGTGTGGCTGAAGTTCTTCACTCACTTTTTCTGTGGTATTGCACTGCATCCATTCTGTTGATGGCCGTTTGGGCTGTCTCTAGTTTTTGTTACTCTAAATAAACAGTGCTGCAGTGGACATTCTTGTCCTGGTCTCCTGGTGCACAGATGAAGTAGTTCTCAAACGGTGAGGGAGGTGAGGTGAGATAGGGGTAAGGGAAGAAAGGGAAACACTTTTGGTTATTATAACTGGGACGTGGTGCGCTCCTTGTCTCTAGTGGGTAGAGGCCAGGCACACTGCTAAACATACTACAATGCACAGGACAGCCTTCCCATCTCCTCCTCTCCCACGCACCAAAGAATTGTCCGACTCCTAATGCGAGTGTCGAGGCTGAGAACCCCTGCTCTAGGGTAAATACCTGGGGTGGACTGCTGGGTGCGTGGGTTTGTGCATGTTCAACTTTAGTAGATACTAGCATACTGCTTACACTCCTTTCAGCAGTATGTGGCCTCTTGCATTACTCATTGTCCTTTTCAACACTTGATAATCTCTGCCTTTAAAATTTTTGCCAACTTGGTGTCTGTGAAATGATATCTGATTGTGGTTTTAATTTCATTTCCTGAACAGTAATGAGATTGAGCATCTTTTCATGTCGGTCTTCTTTTTGTATTTCCTTTGAGAAGTGCCTCCTGATACCATTTTGCCCATTTTCCTGTTGTGTTATTTGTGTTTTTCTTAATTGTGTCTGGGATTTCTTTATATATCTTAGATTATTCTTACCTCCTAGATGCTAATCCCTTATATTTGTTGCAGATAACTTCTCCCATTTTTGAGTTTATTCTGATGGGCTGAAAAGTTCTTAATTTAAATGTAGTAGAATTTATCAATCATTTTCTTTATGGTTAAATGCTTTTTGCTGGTTGGTTGGTTTCCTGCCAGATCCCCAGGTGGGCAGGACTTGTTCTAGGACCACACTGGAGCAGTGCTGAAACCAAGTCTCAGTGCCACTTCAGGACCCACAGCTGGCACTAAGGTTGGCAGGCCTGCTGCCAGGGGCACAGATGGGTGTTGCTGGATCCCTGGGTGAGCAGGACTGGGAGCAGGGCTAGAGCCAGGTCACAGGGCTGCTTCAGGATCTGTAGTCTGGTCCAAGGATGGTAGGCCTGTTACTAGGGGTACGGATGCATGATTCCTCCTGGGTCCCTTGTCAGATGGTTACAGGACTGTGACCAGGCAGGTCTGGAGCTGAGTCTGTAGGGAGTTGGGGCTGCTTTCAGTTTGCTGGCAGAACCATGTGAGCTTGCCACCAGGGTGTGGGCCTGCCTTTTTAGAGCAGCTATCCTTGGCCTTGGGGTTCACTGGGGTTTTGCAACCTCCTATCTGGATCCCAAGGCTTCCACAAAGGCACTTTTGTCTGTAGTTGCCTTCCAAATCATTGTTTGTTTAGGGAGATGCATTCCTATTCCACCACCTTGCTAATGTCATTCCCTGTCTCCGTTTAAGTAGGATAGGTCAAACATGTCAGTTCTGTTGTTCAAGTCTCAGTAATTTTGTCTGCTTGACCATCAGTTACTGGAAGAGGTGTGTTGAAATCTCTTACTGTTACAATAGATATGTCAATTTCTATAATTCTATTACTTTTTACTGTATTTTGAAGTTATATTGTTAGATGCATAAAGTTTAAAATTACTATATCTTTCTGATGAGTCCCACCTTTTTTCCCTGTGAAGTTACCCTCATTTTCTCTGATAATGCTTGCTTTACATTTTGTTATTTTTAAATGTAAAAAACACATGAAATAAAATTTACCATCTTAACCACTTTTAAGTGTACATTTCAGTAGTGTTAAGTATATTCATATTGTTGTGCAACTAATCTCCAGGACATTTTTATCTAACAAAACTGAGACTATACCCATTAAACATCAACTTCCCATTTTCCCCTCCACCCACTCCTGGTAACCACCATCCTACTTTCTGTTTCTATGAATTTAAATACTTTAGATACCTCATGTAAGTGGAATCATACAGTATTTGTCTTTTTGTGAGTGGTTTATTTCACTTAGCATAATGTTTTCGTTTCATCCATGTTGTAACATGTGGTAAGATTTCCTTTTAAGGCTGAATAATGTTCTATTGTAGATCTACCTATTGTAGGTTCTATGTGTAGACCACATCTTCTTTATCCATTCATCTGTAGGTGGACATGGGAGTTGCTCTCACCTCTTGGCTATTGTGGATAGTGCTGCTATGAACCTGGGTGTCTCTTTGAGACCCTGCTTTCAATTCTTTTGGTTAAATGCTCAGAAGTGGTATTGCTGGATCATATGGTAGTTCTGTTTTTAATTTTTTGAGGTACCATCATACTGTTTTACATAGTGGCTGCACCATTTTATGTTCACATTAACAGTGCACAAGGGTTCCAATTTCTCCACATCCTTACCAACATTTGTTATTTTCTGTTTGTTTTTTTTTTGATAGTGGTCATCCTAATGGGTATGAGGTGATAAATCATTATGCTATTGGTTTGCATTTCCCTAGTGATTAGTGATGTTGAGCATCCTTTTGTGTGCTTATTGGCCATTTGTATATCTTTAGAGAAATGACTGTTCATGTTTTTTGTCCACTTTTTAGTTGGGTTACTTTTTTTGTTGTTACTAAGATATAGGAGTTCTTTATATATTCTAGATATTAACTCCTTGTAAGATGTAATTTGCAAATATTTTCTCCCATTCCATGTATTGCCTCTCTACTTTGTTGATTATATCCTTTGATGAAGTTTTAAGTTTGATGTAGTCCCATTTGTCTGTATTAGCTTTTGTTGTCTCTGCTTTTGGTGTCATATTCAAGAAATCATTGCCAAATCCAATGTCATGAATCTTTTCCCCTATGTTTTTTTCTAAGCGTTTTATAATTTTACCTCTTACATTTAGGTCTTTGGTATGTTTTGAGTTAATTTTTGTATATGATACAAGATAAGTGTTCAACTTTATCCTTGTGCACGATGTCCAGTTTTTCCAACACCATTTGTTAGGGACTGTCCTTTCCCTACTGAGTGGTCTTAGCACCCTTACCTGACTGTATAATACATGAAGGTTTATTTCTGGTACTCTATGCTGATTCATTGAGCTATATGTCTGTCTTTAATGGCAGTACCATACTGTTTTGATTTCTGTAGCTTTGTAATATGTATTGAAATGAGGAAGTGTAAGTCTTCCAACTTTGTTCTTTTTCAAAATTGTTTTGGCCATTGGAGTTCCTTGATATAACATGTGAATTTTTAGGTGGCTTTTTCTATTTGTACCAAAAATACCATTGGGATTTTGATAGAGATTGCATTGAATCTGTGTATTACTTTGGGTAGTATTGACATACTGTCAACATTAAGTCTTCCAGTCTATGAACCTGAGATGTCTTTACATTTTTTGGTGTTTTTTTAAAGTGTTTTCATTAATGTTTTTTTGTCAGTTTACAACTCTTTCACCTTCTTGGTTAGGATTGTTCCTAAATATTTTATTCTTTTCAATGTTGTGGTAAATGGAATTGCTTACTTAATTTCCACTTCATATTGTTCATTGTTAGTGTATAGAAATGCAACTAAAATGAATAGATTTTAGTGTGTTACTTTTGATTCCTACAACTTTGCTGAATTTTTTATTATTTCTAACAGGTTCTTAAAAAATCTTTAGGGATTTCTACATATAAGATCATGTCATCCACAAACAGGTAATGCTATTTCTTCATTTCCAATTTGGATGCCTTTTATTTATTTATTTTTCTTGCCGAAAGGTTCTGGCTAGGACTTCTGGTATTACGTTGAGTAGAATGGCCAGAGTGGGCATCCTTATCTCGATCCTGTTGGTAGAGGAAAAGTTTTCAGTATTTCACTATTTCATATGATGTTAGTTGTAATATTTTTTCATATATGGCCTTTGTTATGTTGAGATGGTTTCCTTCTATTCCTAGTTTATTAAGTGCTTTTATCGTGAAACAGTGAGCATTTTCATCTACCATTAGGCAGGCATAGCCCTGTCCAGAGTCAGTGTCTATTCCCAGTGTCAGGACCCATTTGTAGCCCCCCATGGCTACCAGCATTGTCTCACATGCCAACCATGATCAGAGCCTTCCCACCAGGGAATCTGCCATATAGCCATGTGCAATCTCTGTCTCTCTCGTTGACAGAGAGAACTTCTCTTACTGGCGTTTTGTGCATGAGAGTACACGAAGACTATGAGGAAATTCAACCCATCTTTACTTTGCTGCAGTGACCCCTATGTCCGTACATGTCACGGACCCAGGTGGCCATCTCAAGGGAGCACACAGGAGTATCTGCTTGCTGATTCCAATCACCTACTAAACCTGGAAAAGAGTTCTTCTGATGGGCATTGACATGTTCTACTTTAATGCACCCCTCAAATTTCCACAAGCCTGTGCCCTACAAGGGCATCCCTTTAATGGGCCAGGTTTCCATTGCCCTCCTGCCTGACCATATGGCCAGTCTATTGGCCAGCATCCATGAATCAATAAAAACCCAAACATAGGTGCTTATACCATCGTTCAATTCTTCCATCACTGTTAGGATAACAGCATGCAAGTCAGCCCACAAACCTGATTTGAAGAATTCAGAGTGGTGGCCTTCCAAATAGGATGCTGTCCATTCACCTTCTAAATGCCATCCACAAATGAAGCAACTCTTTGTTGGTCAGTTGAGAGTTCTTTATAGGGCAGTGTCCAAGTGACAAAAGAATCCAGCAACTCCTCACACAGTTACAGAGACAGTCCTAGAGAAAAAGAAGCCCCCTACTCGTGAGTATCTCCTTGCACTCCCCAGGCAGCATCATCCTGTATAAACCATTTCTATTTTATTATGAAATTCTTCCAGGCACTGACATCCCCATTAGAGTGATTCTCTGACATCACCCTACACATTGAGCATTTCAGGTTTTAAGATAATTTTATGTCCTTCAGTCATAGGGGTAGCTTCAATTAATAATGTCAAATGGCAAGAGAGTAAATGCCCTTCAAATGGAAATTGTCTAGTATAAATTCCCAGTAGTGATCGCTGGGAGGCATTCACAGGCTGTTGTCATAAACCACAGTCTAGGCTCCACGGGCTATCACACAGAGAATTTGTCCCTACCAGCAATCCAACTTCTATTCCACACTCCTTACTGGTTCCTATTTATCATGTCCAATTAATACTGCTCAAAGGGTAGAGTTACATGCCTTCTGTTTACAATATTAGGTAGGGGAAACATCCCCCAGATACAACGTCCATCCCCATAATACAATCAGAAAAAAGAGACACAACCACTTCACATAGAGCCTGTTCAAACAACAATTCTACAAACTTCAATCTTAATTCTATCAACCCTCACTGTGGCCTCCATTAGGATCATATCAACAGGTTTTGTGTTACAATATTAGGTAGGGGAAGTGTTCCCCAGCCAAACACAGTATCGATTCCCATAAAACATTCAGGTAAAGAAGACACAATTTCTTTACATAAAGCTTGTGTAAGCATTTCAACTTTCACAATCTTGTTAACTCTTACACTTTTTTTTTTGGCTGTGCCACGCGGCTTGTGGGGATGGTAGTTCCCTGACCAGGGACTGAACCCAGGCCCTTGGCAGGGAAAGCACAAAGTCCTAACCGCTGGACCGCCAGGGAATTCCCAACCCACACTTTTATACTCTCTAAATCTAACTGTAGCCTGTGTCACGGCTTCACCAATAGGTCTTGGTACCACAGTTCGTAGGACTCCTTTATCAACCCCCTGACCATTTTACCCACTCATGTGCAAAAGGCTTTGGGTCCTTAGTAAGGGTTGAGCCAAGGTACCCTGGCCCTTTTGTCAACTGTCAACTTGATTAATCTGCCTAACCACTGCCCCAAGTGACTGCTGGCGAGGTTCCTCAATGTAGTCTCTGCCTTCTGGCTTTTTACTTCTCCAAACTGGGATAAATAGAGCAGACTTGTTTGGGACCCCTACATGCTGGGGGACCAGCAGGAGACCCCTTTGGCTAACACCCAGTCTTTGGTATGGCTGTATTAAAACCTTTGTTTTAACCCCATCAATGTCCATTTTATTCATCCCACTTCTTTTCATTTTTTTAAATTAACATCTTTATTGGAGTATAAGTGCTTTACAATGGTGTGTTAGTTTCTGCTTTATAACAAAGTGAATCAGCTATACATATACATACTTCCCCGTATCTCTTCCCAATTGGGTCTCCCCCCCTCCCACCCTCCCTATCCCACTCCTCTAGGTGGTCTTCATCCCACTTCCTAACAACCATCTAAATAAAGATTTCCACCCTGCTGAGACAAGTCCTATGACTCTCCCTTTTCTGTTTCATCTTTCTTTCACCCCTATCAATATTTGCTTAATTCACCTTATTCCTTAATAACCATATAAAAACTTCCACCCTGCTAAGACCAGTCTCTTGATTCTTTCCCCTGCTTTTTCTTGTTCTCTTGTCCCAGGAACGGGGGTCAGAGACCAATGGAAAACCAAGCCAATAGAAAACCAAGAAGGGATTCCATTGAAAAGGGTAGGAAAAGTTCATGGCATTTTGCACACACATGCTTCTCCCCCATCTCAGTATAGTTAGGTGCAACTAAGAGAAAACCTAGTTCTGGTTTGCCTGGGGCCTGCCTGAGGAACAGATTTCTGTCTCACCAGACTTGGAGCACTGACAGGCATGTTGGCGTAGTTTGGAAGACACTGAAAATGTAGGCAGGTGCCACAGCACAGTAGCTGCAGAGATTCTGCAGTTCAGCAGGCAGATGTCTGGGAGAGCAAGAAATAGTGGCATATAGGTCTATAGTGGCATTCAAGTCTGATGTTTCCTTATTGATTCTTTGTCTGAATGATCTACCATTGTTGAGAGTGGGATATTAAAGTCCCCCACTCTTATCTTATTGCCATTTATTCCTCCTTTTTGTTCTCTTAGTATTTGGTTTATATATTTAGGTGCTCAAATATTTAGTGCTTAAATATTTACAATTGTTGTATCTTTTGATGGATTGTTGTTTTTCATTATGTAATTATCTTGTTTTCTTGTTTCCATTTTAGTAAAGTTAATTTCGACTGACATAAGTATAGCTACCCCTGCTTTCTTTTTTTTTTTTTTTTTGGTTACTATTTGCTTGAAATATCTTTTTCCATCCTTTTACACTCAGCCTATATGTATATTTAAAGGTCAAGTGAGTATCTTGTCAGTAGCATATCATTGGATCTTACTTTTTTATCCATTAAGCCATTCCGTGGCTTTTGGTTAGATAATTTAATGAATTTACATTTAAAGTAATTATTGATGGGTAAGGACTAACTGTTTTCATTTTGTTCATCATTTTCTGTTTTATAAATCCTTTGTTTCTTCTATTCCTGTTGTGTTCTTTTATGATTTGATGAATTATTGTGTCATTATGCCTTGACTTCTTTATCATATTCTTTTGTGTAACTACAATAAGTTTTTCTTTTGTGTTTGTCATGAGGTTTACATAAAATAATCTTGAAATGATAGCACCCTATTTTAAACTGGTAACACCTTAACTTCTATAACATTTCTAAACTTTACTCTTTTACTTCTCCTCCCCCTCACATTTTAGATTATTGATGCTACAGTTTACATATTTCTTATAGTATGTATCTAATAACAGATTATTGTAGTTATAGTTGTTTTAGAATGTTATTTTTTCCTTTGTTTTTAAATTGGGGTATAGTTGTTTTACAATGTTGTGTTAGTTTCTACTGTACAGTAAAACGAAGTAGAGTTCCCTGTGCTATACAGCAGGTTCTTATTAGTTATCTACTTTATACATATTAGTGTATATATGTCGATCCCAATCTCCCAGTTCATCCCATCCCTCCACTCCCCTCCCCCTGCTTTCTCCCCTTGGTGTCCATACATTTGTTCTCTACATCTGTGTCTCTATTTCTGCCTTGCAAACCGGTTCATCGGTACCATTTTTCTAGAATCTACATATATGCATTAACTTTTAACTTTAAATCTAGAGTTGTTAGTGAATTATACACCCCTATTACCTGACTGACTTTATAGTTACCATTACCAATGAGTTTTACACTCTCTTCATATGATTTTATTATATAATTAGTGCCCTTTTACTTCTACTTGAAGAATTCCTTTTAGCATTTATTTTAAAGCAGGTCTTGTGGTATGAACACCCTCTGCTTTTGTTTGCTTGTGAAAGTCTTTATGTCTTCTTCAGTTTTGAAGGACAGCTTGCTGGGAATAACATTCTTAGTTGATAGTTTTTTTCTTTCTACATTTTCAATATATCATCCCATTCTCTCCTGGTCTGAAAAGTTTCTGTTGAAAAATCTGCTACTAGTCTTATAGGGATTCCCCTGTATGTAATTTCTCTTTTTCTTGCTGCTTTCCAAATTCTTTCTTTGTCTTAGACTTTTGACAATTTAATTATAATGTGTCTTGGTGTAGCCCTATTTGAGTTCAACCTATTTGGGGTCCTTTGGGCCTTCTGCCTACTACAGGTTTGTTGGAAGTTTGATGTAGTTAAAATTATCCACCTTCCTTTAAGTTTCTGTGTTTTCTATAAGAAAGGTTTCCCTCTGTGGTCACTAATATACTTTAAAAGTTTTGCTTTTTTGCAGTTAATACTTAATACATCTAGGACTTCACTATCTAATATAGTAGCCACCACATGTGACTATTTAAATTTGAATTACTTAAAATTACATAAAATTAAAAATTCAATTTCTCGGTCACACTAGCCATATATCCAGTGGTTAATACCCATATGTGGCTCATGGCCACCATATTGGACAGCACTGATAGAAAACATTTCTATCATTGTGGCAAGTTCTATTGGCAGTGCTGATGTAGGACAGTAGTCTTCAACCAGGGGAGATTTTACCTCCTACTCTCCCCACCAGAGGACATTTGTCTAGAAACCTTTTCGTTTTTCACAACTAGTGGTGTAGTTGTTCTATTGGTATCTAGTAGATGGAGGCCTGGGATGCTGTTAAACATCACATAATACATAGGACAACCCCCCACGAGAAACAGAATGCCAATAGTTCTGACTGTGGGAAACCCCGCTCTAGAATGTATTTTGTTGTGAGGTGTGAGATGGGGGAGCTTGTTCTTTTTCCCTCTGACTAGCCAGTCAACTACACCTCATTTCCTGTGTGTACTTGATCCATTTCCCTCTGGTTGATAGTGAATCTTGAGATTTTTTTCCCTTAAATGGTAGAGAAGGTCTATTCCTTTGCTAATTAAGATATGATTTCTTAAAACTGACTTCTGTTGTCTTACAGATTCTTAGACTCTGCAAGTAAAGACAAGTTCATGTTCACAATATACCATGGCTTCATCATCAAGGTAGGAGTAATGTTTGTTGAAAGGCTTTATGCAAGTACAGTTGACTCTTGAACACATGGGGATTAGGGGTGCTGACTCTTTGCATTTGAAAATCTGTGTATAACTTTATAATCGGGCCCTCTGCACTGGTGGTTCCAACCCACCGAGGATCATGTAGTACTCCAGGATGTATTTACCGAAAAAAATCTATGTATAAGTGGACTCACATAGTTCAAACCCATGTTATTCAAGTCTAACTATATTTACTTCTCTGCTTTTGAAAGACCAAGTCTATAACATTTTCAGTTCTCAGTCCTGCTGCCCACCCTAAGCACTTGGTGCCTATGAAGCACCAAGGAGGGAGAGGAGAGAGGAAGATTGGAGAAAAGACAAGGCAGACAAAGGAGTGTGTATGGTACAGTACGGGTGCAGCTGTGTAGCTCTAGTTCTGCACTTGATCTGAAAACATGATTTACTTTCCTCATCTTTCAAGACACAAGATGGTTGTCTGTGGGGCTGCCTCAGTTCCTGCAGGCTTTCTCACTCCAAGGGTTTGAACAGCTATGCACAGAGGTGTTTGAGGGCCTGTTTGAGTGGTGAGACTAGCAGAGATTGTGGCTGGGCAGGCCTGGATCTGCTGCTGTAGACCAGGGGAGGCATGAAGATGGCTGTTACCCTTTGAGAACGTGCCTTAGTTCGAGATCCATGGAAAGGAAGAGCTTCAGGTTTCCTCTCCCTTTCTGGCTGGCCATGGAGAGCTTGAGGCATACCTCATCTCCCCAGAGGTCAGACTTCTTGTGCTCTAGCCTCCAGCAGGGGTGGCTGGTGGAGTCAGTGTCCTGGAAGTGAGGTTGGAGTGAATCTCTAATGCAGCTTAAACTCCAAAGCCTAAGAGCAGGCAGAGAAATAACCTTTGTGGTAAAGCCTGCATCCTCCCTCTGGTACACGGCTTTTCTCATGCAGAGGCCAAGGCATAGGGCAGCAGCAGTGCCCACCTTCCCAAGTCCAGTCTGTTCTCATAGCCAGAGTAATGTATTTGACCCCTCACTGTCCTGCTCCATCCCCTCAGGGGCTTCCTGTGATAACTGAATACAACTGGAAGTCCTGATCAGGACCTCTGGAACCCTGTGGGGCCTTGGCCCTGGACGCAGCCACCTCTGCTCTACTCTCCTCCCCTCACTACATCTGCAGTGTCACTAACCTCCTTGCTGTTCATAGATATCAAGTCCCTTCAACCACAGGGCCTCGCACCTGTACCTACAGTTCTTTCTCTCCCTCTGGGACACCCAGTCTCCAGCTGTCTGCAAGGCTCACTCCACCTCTCCAGGCCATCTGCCCTGTGAGCCTTCCCTCATCATATGTCTAAAGTAGCACCCCCAGCCCTATTCCTTTGCTGCATTTTCTGTCCCTTATTCAGGATGGCCCTCATCACTACCTGATGCCGTCCTGCATAGCTGCGTGTTTGTTGATGTGTCATCTGTCTCCTCCATTTGGAAACAAGTGCTATGCAGGTCAGGGAGTGGAGTGTGCTCACTGCCAGCCCCTGGGCAGCACCTGCTCGTGGTTGGTGCCCACTAAATACAAATATCTCTTGCATTTGGTTCCTACATGTACAGGGAGAGTTAGAATAGCAGGGGTTTCCATGTTTCCAAATCTATTTAGCAGTTAGTATGCAGTAGGATATCAGATGTTGAGGGAGCTTTGTGAAAATCTGTCTGAATCTGTTTAGGTCCTGAATTTGGGTAGTGAGAGTTCAAGTATGGAGAGTTTGAGAATTGGGGAAGTGAGGAAACTTATATATGCCAAGTGAATAAGAAAAAGGGAAGAGACAGATAAGGCAGAAGCATGAAAGCAGAGCTGCTAGGGCCACTGAGTCAGGAGACATCGGTGGATGTCACTTCAGCAGCCGAGCCTTCCCATTGACAGTTACTGTTAACCAGGTGATAACAGTGGCACCTGGATTCATCACTAGAGGGGATCCTCTATTCAGACACTTTATTTAAGAAGGAAAGGAAGTATGGAATACCTCTTTAGAATGTCTCCCTTTATTAAAATACTTCTGCACTTAGATGAATAATTTGTGTTTGTCTGGAAAATTCACTTATCTGGCACTATGACTTATGGTGTTAGGTTCAAGATGCTGTTGCAGTGGGAGTGCCCTCCTCTTGGGCAATGCTTTAGTGGAGTTTTCTGCTGAAGCACTGGCTTTCCTGCATGGCCTCTCTTCATTCTGTTTCCTGTCATCGCAGCAGCCTCACTACCGGGAGAAGAACCAGCTCAAAGCTGAAGTCCATGAAGTTGCTTGAGGTTCTGAATGCTCTGGAGGAGGAGGAGTCTGGCCAGAGTAGGGAGGAGATCTTCATTGCACCGCCCAACAATGCTTCAGGGGACTTCACTGATGAGGACTCGGGTGATGAAGATGGCCGGCGAGGAACCCACCTGCCTGGCAATGTGCTGCATGCCTTTGTTGTGCCTGAGGACTCTGGCACCGGGGAGGATGATGATGACCTGCAGCTGCAGCCAGCCATGAAGAAGCAAAAGGCAGTAGTGGAACCTCAACATGTTTGGACCAAAAGAGATATCTGCCCGGACTTCACCAGTTGGACAGCATCGGATCCTCATATGGAGGATCTCAAAAGCCAGGAACTGAGTCCTGTAGGCCTCTTTGAATTGTTTTTTGATGAAGGAACAATTAATTTTATTGTTAATGAAACCAATCGTTATGCTTGGCAGAAGAATGTCAACCTGGGTCTCACAGCTCAGGAATTGAAGTGTGTTTTGGGCATTTTGATTTTAAGTGGGTATATCTCCTATCCAAGGAGAAGGATGTTTTGGGAAACATCCCCTGATTCACATCATCATCTTGTGGCTGATGCAATTAGAAGGGACAGATTTGAACTGATCTTCTCATACCTGCATTTTGCAGATAACAATGAGCTTGATGAAAGTGATAGGTTTGCCAAGGTGAGGCCTCTCATTGTCCGCATGAACTACAATTTCCAGAAGCATGCACCCTTGGAAGAGTTCTACAGCTTTGGCGAGTCTATGTGTGAGTACTTTGGACACCGGGGGTCCAAGCGTCTGCCTGCGGGGAAACCTGTGCGGCTGGGCTACAAGATCTGGTGTGGGACGACCAGCAGGGGCTATTTGGTGTGGTTCGAGCCCTCACAGGGCACACTGTTCACTAAGCCAGACAGGGGCCTGGACCTAGGAGGCAGTATGGTGGTGAAATTTGTGGATGCACTTCAGACACGTGGGTGTCTGCCATACCACATATTTTTTGACAAGGTTTTTACAAGTGTCAAATTGATGTCCATTTTAAGGAAGAAAGGAGTGAAGGCCACAGGAACTGTTCGTGAGTACAGAACTGAACGATGTCCCCTTAAAGATCCCAAAGAACTGAAGAGAATGAAGAGGGGTTCGTTTGATTACAGAGTTGATGAGAGTGAGGAGATCATCGTGTGCCGCTGGCATGATAGCAGTGTGGTCAACATCTGCTCCAACGCTGTGGGCATAGAGCCAGCAGGGCTGACCAGCCATCACTCGGGAGCAGCCAAGACGCAGGCCCAGGTTCATCAGCCATCCCTGCTGAGGCTGTACCAGGAGAAGGTCGGGGGTGTCGGCCGCATGGACCAGAACATCGCCAAGTACAAGGTGAAGATCCGGGGTATGAAGTGGTACTCGAGTTTCATTGGCTATGTTATTGACGCTGCTCTTAACAATGCATGGCAGCTGCACAGGATATGCTGCCATGATGCCCAGGTGGACCTTCTGGCCTTCCGGAGATATGTGGCCTGCGTGTACCTAGAGAGCAACGCCGATACATCATCCCAAGGGAGGCGAAGCAGGCGGCTGGAAACCGAGAGCCGCTTTGACATGATTGGGCACTGGATCATCCACCAGGACAAGAGGACCCGGTGTGCCCTGTGCCACTCACAGACCAACACCCGCTGTGAGAAGTGCCAGAAGGGTGTCCATGCCAAGTGCTTCAGGGCGTACCACATCCGGTAATGCATCCTGGGCAGAGGGAGCCCCCTGGATGTTTGGTTTGTTATGAGATGTTTACAGCTAATTACATATAGCATTTGGGGCCTTTGTGTGTTGTGTTGACAAAAAGAGACCTGAATCCCTGATTTGGTTTTGTATTCTTCCTTGTCTTCCTTACAGTTATCTTTTTATCATCTTCTGTTATGCCTACATGTAATATAAATTAATATTTATGTTAGTAATCATAAATGTTTATAAATATATATTTTATACTGTTTTTTATTTCAACTTATGGGCCCTTTTTTATTCAAATAAAAATCTTGCTTTGGGGTATAGCTGTCCTGATAAGGAGACTTGAACGTAACCAAAAACTTAAGAGAAACTTTCGTGAACAGTAAAAAGATTTTATAGTGTATGCTCTCAGTTATAATCTAAGATATAGGCAATATTATATCAATATGATGAAGGATATCTTAATCATATTTATTTCACTTTAATTTAATGCTAGCAAACTGTCCAGGGACAGATAATCTGCCATGTATTTATCCAGCTGACTAGATTTGTAGAGTTTGTATTTTCTTGATAAAAAATATTTTTCTAATACACATATCCATGTGGAATCCATTTTTATAAATAGTGTGAAGTAGGGAGTTGTTTCCCCCAAATGGATGGTTAGCATCATATTAATATTAAAAGTTATATATATATTTCCCCAGTGATTTAAATTCTACCTTTAAAAATTCCTGAACTTTGGGGGAAAATACTGAAACAAAGAAAAAAGTTTATGTTAGAAAGCCTAGTGGAATATAATCCAGAAGAATAAAAGAAATACATATAAAAATTTGGACTTAATCAAAAATCTAAGAGAGCATGTTGAGTATCTTTATTTGGTAAAGAACTTTCTACAACAGCACAAATGAAAAAGAAACACATCAATATATTTGACCATATAAAACTGTAAAATTGACATTCATTAGTAAAGGTAAAATGCAAAGAAACTGAGAAAATATGTTACAAATAATTCCATTTGTAATAATATCCTCAG
Source organism: Delphinus delphis (assembly GCF_949987515.2). Lineage (NCBI taxonomy): Eukaryota > Metazoa > Chordata > Mammalia > Artiodactyla > Delphinidae > Delphinus > Delphinus delphis. The sequence goes on from NC_082685.1 coordinate 16,757,897, forward strand.
TGCAAAAAGATCTCGTAAACACATAGGTGACAAGGGTAAAATGTGCAATGTTACATAAAATAACAAATGATGGAAGATGAAAAACAAATGAACAGTGAAGATACATAAGAGGCAATAAACTGCAAAGGTAAGTAATTACTAGATATCCTTTTTTTAAACAAGTGAATTTATTTGTACATAATTACTGTTGGTATGGGTGTAGAAAGGTGACAGACTCATGTAGTACCTGAGGGAGTGTAAATCTGTACACTCTTTCTGAAGGCAATTTATCAGGTCCATCCAAAATCTTAAAAATTGTTCATACCCATAGAAAAGGAAATGTTTGGTCCATTGTGATGTGAATACATAAATAAAAGGGGCAGATCCTCCCTTCAGTGGAATCCCAATTGTAAATGTAGAAGGAAAGATGGAAATAAAATACTGCTATTTGGCAAACACCACAGCAGTAATTTTGCAGGCAAGAACTGTCAGTAGATGCTAAACTTAGGAGGGCAAAGCATTTCCTCACAAGATATCCAGGGGGAATAAACAGAAACTGCTTAGTGGAGAAATCAGGCACACTACCACAACCAAGCAGTCAAAGTTAATACCACCAGTATTGAGATAGAGACATCATGTGTCCTACCCCACTCTCCCCAGGTATGGTAGGTACACTGTGATATTCCTGCCCAGAATGTACAGCCTGCATTCTACATCATGAGAAAACATGAGACAAACGCAAACTGAGGGACATTCCACAAAACAGTTGAATACCTTTTGAAAGTGTTGAGGCTGTAAAGGACAAAGAAAATGAGGATCTGTCCACAATTAGATGAGACCAAGGAAGTGTAACAAATGTGATGTGTGATACTTGCCAGGTTCCACAAAAAAGCTTTCAAAAAGAACGTTAGTGGGACAGTTGGTGAAACTTGAATAAGATCCACAGTTATACTGTTTTATAAATATTAATTTCCTGGCTTTGACAACTGTACTGTGGTTATGCAGTATGTCAGCATCTGGGGAAGACTGGTAAAAGGGAACTATCTGTACCCCTGGAACTGTTTTGTAGGTTTGAAATACTTTCAGAGTGAACATTAAAAAATGTTTATACCTTTGGTGCATTATTTCCATCTTTAGAAATCTAGCCTGGATACTTTAAAACATTTGTCTTAAGGAGAAGTTTGTTCATCAAATTCTACTCTTCAGTTTTCATCTCTTGCATCATGATGATCCTGAAATATTAACCAGGTGTTTTTTATCTTACTGATGGTCCAAATCAATTAATTGAATGGTTGTGGAAACAGTTTGTGAAGCTTCCAGAAGCTACAGAATGGCCAATTGTGATTCCTCTCTTAAGAGCTAAAGGAAATATTTACACTTAGACAGATGTTTGGTCGCAGGTTGTAATTGATGTATGATTGATGTAGGAGCGTGTGTAATTGATATAGGAGCATGTGCCGTCTATCCCAGGCCACTAAATGATGCCAAAACTAACACAGTAGAAGACTGTGTAGACAATATCAGGTATCACAATTGGCAGTCAAGGCCAGATGACATTCCTTGTTGGCATATTCCCAAAGGAAGACTTTAAGGTGCAAAATGAAACTATGGTCTGTCACCAATCCCACAATTGGGGAAGCACTTGAACAGATTGTCTACCTTGTCTACTCTAGTACTGCAGAACCATTCATGAATCTTTTAACTAGAAAGGATATGAAAGTTGTACTGGTTATTCTGGATGACATTTCAAAATTCTTCTAGTTGTTGAGAAACCAGACAAAATTAAAAACGAAACAAAACTTAGTACACCAAACTATGGAAGCATGCACAACATTGAAACTTTTCAAATGAACCATGAAAATGACTTTGTCTACAAGACTTCATTGATTGCCAGGCTATTATGTCTTTTTAAAAAAAGGTGGTAAAACACATAACATAAAATGTATTATCTGTTGTATTTTGTCAGATGCTTTTTCTGACTCTATTGTGATGATCATGTTATTTTTTTCATTTTATTAACGTGATATATTACATTTATTGATTTGTATATGTTGAACCATCCTTGCATCCCAGAGGTAAATTCCAGTTGGTCATGGTACATAATCCTTTTAATGTGTTCTGGAATTCAGTTTGCAAATATTTTGTTGAAATTTTTTGCATCTACATTCCTCAGGGATATTGGTCTGTAGTTTTCTTTTTTTGTAGAGTCTTTATCTGGTTTTGGTAACAGGGTAATGTTGGTCTTGTAGAATGAGTTCGGAAGTATTCCCTCATCTTCAATTTCTTGGAAGGGCTTGAGAAGGATTGGCATTTATTCTTTTTAAAATGTATGGTAGAATTCACCAGTGAAGTTGTTTAGTCCTGGGGTTTTCTGTGTTGGGAGGTTTTGAGTACTTACTCAATCTCTTTACTTGTTATTGTTCTGTTCAGATTTTCTATTTTTTTTCCTGAATCAGCATTAGTAGGTTGTGTGTTTCTAAACATTTATCCATTTCCTCTAGGTTATCTAATTTGTTGGTGTATAACTATTCATAGTAGTCTCTTATGAGTCTACGTATTTATGTAATATCAATTGTAATGTCTCCTCTTTCACTTCTAATTTTATTATTTGAGTCTTCTTTCTCATTATTTAAGTTAGTTTAGCTGAAGATTTGTCAATTTAGTTTATCTTTAAAAGTCAGCTCTTAGTTTTTTCATCTTTTCTATTGTTTTTCTGGTTGCTGTATTATTTATTTTGCTCTGATATTTATTATTTCCTTCATTCTCCTGATCCTGTGCTTAATTTTTCTTCTTTTTATGCTCTTGTGGTTTAAAGTTAGGTTATTTAATTTTTTTTTCTAGTTTCATAGTATATGCAGTTATTGCTTTAAACCTTCCTCTCAGAACTGCTTTTGCAGCATCCCATAGGACTTGGTATGTTGTACTTCCTTTTGCAGTTGTTTTGAGATATTTTTAAATTTCCCTTTTGATTTCTTTTGTTTTTTAAAGGTGTGTTGTTTAGTTTCCACATATTTGTAAATTCTCTAGCTTTCCTTTTGTTGATTTCTAGTTTCATACCAATGTGGTCAGAAAAGAGAATGCTTTCAATCTTCTAAAATTTACTAAGACTTGTTTTGTGTCTTATATGCTTTATCTTGGAGAATGTTCCACGTACATTTGTGAAAAATGTGTATTCTGCCGCTGTTGGATGGAATGTTTTATATATGTCTGTTAAGTTTATTGTTCTAAAGCGTGGTTCGGTTTAAACATTTTCTTTTGGTTTTTCTTTGTCGATGATCTATCCATTGCTGAGAGTGAGGTATTGAATTGCCCTTTTATTATTGTATTATTGTCTATTTCTCATTTCAGATCAGTTAGTATTTGCTTAATACATTTAGGTGCTCCTATGTTGGGTGCATATATATTTACAATTGTTATATATTCTTGATGTATTGAGCTCATTATCATTATATAAAGACCCTTTTGTCTCTTATTCCTGTTTTTGGCTTGAAGTCTATTTTGTATTTTATATATATATATATATATATATATATATATATATATATATATATAGCTACCCACTTTCTTTTGAATTCCATTTGCATGGGATATCTTCTTCTAACCACTTTGAGCCTATGTGTGCCTTTGGAGCTAAAGTGTATAAAGCCTCTTGTGTACAGTATATAGTTGGGTCTTTTTTTCCATGCAGCCACTCTATGCCTTCTCACCTCCTTTCTATTTCTGCTTCTTTCAGAATTTCTTGCAAGGTAGATCCAGTGGTTGAGAACTCCCACAGCTTTTGTTTGTCTGGGAAAGTAGTTATTTCTCCATATCTAAAGGACAACTTTACCAGATAAAGAATGTTTTTTTAAACATCTTTATTGGAGTATAATTCCTTTACAATGGTGTGTTAGTCTCTGCGTTATAACAAAGTGAATCAGCTATACATATACATATATCACCATATCTCCTCCTTCTTGCATCTCCCTCCCACCCTACTTATCCCACCCTCTAGGGGGTCACAAAACACTGAGCTGATCTCCCTGTGCTATGTGGATATTTCCCACTAGCTATCTATTTTACATTTGATAGTATATATAGTATATATAAGTCCATGCCACTTTCTCACTTCGTCCCAGGTTACCCTTCCCCCTTCCCATGTCCTCAAGTCCATTCTCTACATCTGTGTCTTTACTCCTGTCCTGCCCCTAGGTTCTTCATAACCGTTTTTTGTTGTTGTTGTTGTTTTTTAGATTCCATATATATGTGCTAGCATATGGTTTTTGTTTCTCTCTTTTTGAGTTCACTCTGTATGACAGACTCTAAGTCCATCCACCTCACTACAAATAATGCAATTTAGTTTCTTTTTATGGCTGAGTAATATTCCATTGTATATATGCACCACATCTTCTTTATCCATTCAACCTATGGACACATAGGTTGTTCCATGACATGCCTATTGTAAATAGAGCTGCAGTGAACATTGTGGTACATGACTCTTTTTGAATTATCGTTTTCTCAGGGTATATGCCCAGTAGTGGGATTGCTGGGTTGTATGGTTGTTCTATTTTTAGTTTTTTATGGAACCTCCATACTGTTTTCCATAGTGACTGTATCAGTTTACATTCCCACCAACAGTGCAAGAGGGTTCCCTTTCACCAGACCCTCTCCATCATTTATTGTTTGTAGATTTTTTGATGATGGCCATTCTGACTGGTGTGAGGTGATACCTCATTGTAGTTTTGATTTGCATCTCTGTAATGATTAGTGATGCTCCGTATCCTTTCATGTGTTTGTTGGCAAGCTGTATGTCTTCTTTGGAGAAATGTCATTTAGGTTTTCGGCCCATTTTTGGATTGGGTTGTTTGTTTTTTTGAGATTGAGCTGCATGAGCTGCTTGTAAATTTTGGAGATTAATCCTTTGCCAGTTGCTTCATTTGCAAATATTTTCTCCTCTTCAGAGGGTAGTCTTTTTGTCTTGTTTATGGTTTCCTTTGCTGTCCAAAAGCTTTTAAGTTTTATTAGGTCCCACTTGTTTATTTTTATTTCCATTTCTCTAGGAGGTGGGTCAAAAAGGATCTTGCTGTGATTTCTGTCATAGAGTGTTCTGCCTATGTTTTCCTCTAAGAGTTTTATAATGTTTGGCCTTATATTTAGGTCTTTAATCCATTTTGGGTTTATTTTTGTATATGGTGCTAGGGAGTGCTCTAATTTCATTCTTTTACATGTAGCTGTCCAGTTTTCCCAGTACCACTTATTGAAGTGGCTGTCTTTTATCCATTGTATATTCTTGCCTCCTTTATCAAAGATAAGGTGACCATATGTGTGTGCGTTTGTCTCTGGGCTTTCTATCCTGTTCCATTGATCTATATTCCTGTTTTTGTGCCAGTACCATACTGTTTTGATTACTGTAGCTTTGTAGTATAATCTGAAGTCAGGGAGCTTGATTCCTCCTGCTCAGTTTTTCTTTCTCAAGATTGCTTTGGATATTCAGGGTCTCTTGTGATTTCATAAAAATTGTGAAACTATTTGTTCTGTTTTGTGAAACATGCCATTGGTAGTTTGAAAGGGATTGCATTGAATCTGTAGATTGCTTTGGGTAGTATAGTCGTTTTCACAATGTTGATTCTTCCAATCCAACAACATGGTATATCTCTCCATCTGTTTGTATCATCTTTAATTCCTTTCATCAGTGTCTTGTAGTTTTCTGCATACAGGTCTTTTGTCTCCATAGGTAGGTTTATTCCTAGGTATTTTATTCTATTTGTTGCAATGGTAAATGGAGGTGTTTCATTAATTTCTCTTTCGGATTTTTCATCATTAGTGTATAGGAATGCCAGAGATTTCTGTGCCTTAAGTTTGTATCCTGCTACATTACCAAATTCATTGATTAGCTCTAGTAGTTTTCTGGTAGTGTCTTTAGGATTTTCTATGTATAGTATCATGTCATCTGCAAACAGTGACAGCTTTACTTCTTTTCCGATTTCGATTCCTTTTATTTCTTTTTCTTCTCTGATTGCTGTGGCTAAAACTTACAAAAGTATTTTGAATAATAGTGGAGAGAGTGGGCAACCTTGTCTTTTTCCTGATATTAGTGGAAATGCTTTCAGATTTTCACCATTAAGAATGATGTTGGCTCTGGGTTTATCAATATGACCTTTATTATGTTGAGGTTAGTTCCCTCTATGCCTACTTTCCGGAGGGGTTTTATCATAAATGTGTGTTGGATTTTGTCAAAAGCTTTTGCTGCATCTATTGAGATGATCATATGGTTTTTCTCCTTCAGTTTGTTAATATGGTGTACACATTGATTGATTTGCATATATTGAAGAATACTTGCATTCGTGAGATAAACCCCACTTGATCATGATGTATGATCCTTTTAAATGTGCTATTGGACTCTGCTAGTATTTTGTGGAGGATTTTTACATCTATGTTCATCAGTGATATTGGCCTGTAGTTTTCTTTCTTTGTTACATCTTTGTCTGGTTTTGGTATCAGGGTGATCGTGGCCTTGTAGATTGAGTTTGGGAGTGTTCCTCCCTCTGCTATATTTTGGAAGAGTTTGAGAAAGATAGATGTTAGCTTTTCTCTAAATGTTTGATAGAATTCGCCTGTGAAGCCATCGGGTCCTGGGCTTTTGTTTTTTGGAAGATTTTTAATCACAGTCTTAATTTCAGTGCTTGTGATTGCTCTGTTTATATTTTCTATTTCTTCCTGGTTCAGATTTGGAAGGTTGTGCTTTTCTAAGAATTTGTCCATTTCTTCCAGGTTGTCCATTTTATTGGCATAGAGTTGCTTGTAGTAATCTCTCATGATCCTTTGTATTTCTGCAGTGTCTGTTGCTACTTCTCCTTTTTCATTTCTAATTCTATTGGTTTGAGTCTTCTCCCTTTTTTCTTGATGAGTCTGGCTAATGGTTTATCAATTTTGTTTATCTTCTCAAAAAAACAGCTTTTAGTTTTATTGATCTTTGGTATTGTTTCCTTCATTTCTATTTCATTTTTTTCTGATCTGATCTTTATTATGATTTCTTTCCTTCTGCTAACTTTGGGGTTTCTTTTGCTCTTCTTTCTTTAATTGCTTTATGTGTAAGGTTAGGGTGTTTATTTGAGATGTTTCTTGTTTCTTGAGGTGGGATTGTATTGCTATATACTTCCCTCTTAGAACTGCTTTTGCTGCATCCCATGTGATTTGGGACATTGCAATTTCATTGTCATATCTTTCTAGGTAGTTTTAAATTTACTCTTTGATTTCTTCAGTGATCTCTTGGTTATTAAGCAGTGTATTGTTTAGCCTCCATGTGTTCGTATTTTTACAGATATTTTCCTGTAATTGATATGTAGTCTCACAGCACTGTGGTTGGAAAAGATACTTGATACGATTTCAATTTTCTTAAATTTACCAAGGCTTGATTTGTGACCCAAGATATGGTCTATCCTGGAGAATGTTCCATGAGCACTTGAGAAGAAATTGTATTCTCTTGTTTTGGGATGTAATGTCCTATAAATATCAATTAAGTCCATCTTGTTTAATATATCATTTAAAGCTTGTTTTTCCTTATTTATTTTCATTTTGGATGATCTGTCCATTGGTGAAAGTGGGATGTTAAAGTCCTGTAGTATGATTGTATTACTCTAGATTTCCCCTTTTATGGCTGTTAGCATGTGCCTTAAGTACTGAGGTCCTCCTGTGTTGTGCGCATAAATATTTACAAAGTTATATCTTCTTCTTGGATTGATCCCTTGATCATTATGTAGTGTCCTTCTTTGTCTCCTGTAATAGTCTTTATTTTAAAGTCTATTTTGTCTGATATGAGAATAGCTACTCCAGCTTTCTTTTGGTTTCCATTTGCATGCAATATCTTTTTCTATCCCCTCACTTTCAGTCTGTATGTGTCCCTACGTCTGAAGTGAATCTCTTGTAGACAGCATATATACGGGTCTTATTTTTGTATCCATTCAGCCAGTCTTTGTCTTTTTGTTGGAACATTTAATCCATTTACATTTAAGGTAATTATTGATATGTATGTTTCTATTCACATTTTCTTAATTTTAGGTTTGTTATTGTAGGTCTTTTCCTTCTCGTGTTTCCTGCCTAGAGTAGTTCCTTTAGCATTTGTTGTAAAGCTGGTTTGGTGGTGTTGAAATCTCTTAGCTTTTTCTTGTCTGTAAATGTTTTAATTTCTCTGATGACTGAATGAGTTCCTTGCTGGTAGAGTAATCTTGGTTGTAGGTTTTTCCCTTTCATCACTTTAAACATGTCCTGCCACTCCCTTCTGGCTTGCAGACTTTCTGCTGAAAGAGCAGCTGTTAACCTTATGAGGATTCTCTTATATGTTATTTGTTGCTTTTCCCTTGCTGCTTTTAATATTTTTTCATTGTATTTAATTTTTAATTGTTTAATTAATATGTGTCTTGGTGTGTTTCTCTTTGGATTTATCCTGTATGGGGCTCTCTGCACTTCCTGGACTTGATTAACTATTACCTTTCCCATATTAGAGAAGTTTTCAACTATAATCTCTGCAAATATTTTCTCAGTCCCTTTCTTTTTTTCTTCTTCTTCTGGGAACCCTATAATTCAAATGTTGGCACATTTAATGTTGTCCCAGAGGTCTCTGAGACTGTCCTCAATTCTTTTCATTCTTTTTTGTTTATTGTGCTCTGCAGTAGTTATTTCCACTATTTTATCTTCCAGGTCACTTATCCGTTCTTCTGCCTCAGTTTTTCTGCAATTGATTCCTTCTAGAGATTTAAAATTTTCATTTATTGTGTTTCATCATTGTTTGTTTGCTCTTTAGGTCTTTTAGGTCACTGTTAAACGTTTCTTGTGTTTTCTCCATTCTATTTCCAAGATTTTGGATCATCTTTACTATCATTATCCTGAATTCTTTTTCAGGTAGAGTGCCTATTTCCTCTTCACTTGTTTGGTCTGGTGGGTTTTTACCTTGCTCCTTCATCTGCTGTGCATTTCTCTGTCTTCTCATTTTGCTTAACTTACTTGGTTTGGGGTGTCCTTTTCGCAGGCTGCAGGTTCGTAGTTCCCATTGTTTTTGGTGTCTACCCCCAGTGGTTGAGGTTGTTTCAGTGGGTTGTTTAGGCTTCCTGGTAGAGGCGACTGGTGCCTGTGTTTTGGAGGATGAGCCTGGATCTTGTCTTTCTGGTGGGCAGGACCACATCCAGTGGTGTGTTTTGGGGTGTCTGTGACCTTATTATGATTTTAGGCAGACTCTATGCCAATGGGTGGGTTTGTGTTCCTGTCTTGCTGGTTGTTTGGTATAGGGTGTCCAGCACTGTAGCTTGCTGGTCGTTGAGTGAAGCTGGGTCTTAGCATTGAGATGGAGATCTCTGGGAGAGGTTTCACCATTTGATATTATGTGGAGCTGGGAGGTCTCTGGTGTACCAATGTCCTGAACTTGGCTCTCCCACCTCAGAGGCACAGGCCTGACAGCTGGCCAGAGCACCAAGACCCTGTCAGCCACACGACTCAGAACAAAAGGGAGAAAAAAGAAAGAAAAATAAAATAAAGTTATCAAAATAAAAAATAATTATTAGAAGTAAAAAAAATAAAAGTAATAAAAAAAGAAAATAAAGAAAGAAGGAAAGAAGAGAGCAACCAAACCAAAGCATAAATCCACCAATGATAATGAGCACTAAAAACTGTACTAAGGAAAAAAAGAAAAAAGACAGAGAGACCCCTAGGACAAATGGTAAAAGCAAAGCTATACAGACAAAATCACACACAGAATCATACACCTACACACCCACAAAAAGAGAAAAAGGGGAAAAAATATATATATCTTTGCTCCCAAAGTCCACCTCCTCAATTTGGGATGATTCCTTGTCTATTCAGGTATTCCACAGATGCAGGGTACATCAAGTTGATTGTGGAGATTTAATCCGCTGCTCCTGAGGCTGCCGGGTGAAATTTCCCTTTCTCTTCTTTGTTCACACAGCTGCCGGGGTTCAGCTTTGGATATGGACCTGCCTCTGCGTGTAGGTCGCCTGAGGGCATCTGTTCTTCACTCAGACAGGACGGGGTTAAAGGAGCAGCTGATTCTGGGGCTCTGGCTCACTCAGGCCACGGGGAGGGAGGCGGATGCGGGGCCAGCCTGCGGTGGCAGAGGCCAGCGTGGCATTGCACCAGCCTGAGGCGTGCCCTGTGTTCTCCCAGGAAAGATGTCCCTGGATCCCGGGACCCTGGCAGTGGCAGGCAGCACAGGCTCCCTGGAGGGTTGGCGTGGGTAGTGACCTGTACTTGCACACAGGCTTCTTGGTGTCAGCAGCAGCAGCCTTATCATCTCATGCCCGTCTCTGTGGTCCGCACCGATAGCCGCGGCTCGCGCCCGTCTCTGGAGCTCCTTTAAGCGACACTGTTAATCCTCTATCCTCATGCACCAGGAAACAAAGAGGCAAGGAAAAGTCTCTTGCCTCTTCGGCAGCTCCAGACTTTTGCCTGGACTCCCTCCCGGCTAGCCGTGGCCCATTAGCCCCCTTCAGGCTGTGTTCACGCAGCCAACCCCAGTCCTCTCCCTGGGGTCTGACCTCTGAAGCGCGAGCCTCAGCTCCCAGCCCCTGCTCGTCCAGGCAGGTGAGCAGACAAGCCTCTCGGGCTGGTGAGTGCAGGTCAGCACCAATCCTCTATGTGGGAATCTCTCTGCTTTGCCCTCCGCACCACTGTTGCTGCGCTCTCCTCCATGGCTCCAGAGCTCCCCACCTCCGCCACCTGCAGTCTGCACCCGTGAAGGGGCTTCCTAGTGTGTGGAAACCTTTCGTCCTTCACAGCTCCCTCCCACTGGTGCATGTCCCATCCCTATTCTTTTGTCTCTGTTTTTTCTTTTTTCTTTTGCCCTACCCAGGTACGTGGGGAGTTTCTTGCCTTTGGGAGGTCTGAGGTCTTCTGCCAGCGTTCAGTAGGTGTTCTGTAGGAGCTGTTCCACATGTAGATGTATTTCTGATGCATTTGTGGAGAGGAAGGTGATCTCCACGTCTTACTCTTCCACCATCTTGAAGCTCCTCCCATGTATCTCATTCATTTTTATGGCTGAGTAGTATTCCATCGTATATATATACCACTTATGCTTTATCCATTCATCTGTTGATGGACATTTAGGTTGTTTCCATATCCCAGAAATTGTAAATAATGCTACTATGAACATTGGGGTGCATGTATCTTAGAATTAGTGGGTTTGTTTTCTTTGAATATATACCCAGATGTGGAATTCCTGGGTCATATGGTAGTTTTATTTTTTAGTTTTTTTGAGGAAACTTCATACTGTTTTCCATGGTGGCTGCTCCAATTTACATTCCCACCAACAGTGTATGAGGATTCCCTTTTCTCCACATCCTCATCAACATTTGTTATTTGTGTTCTTTTTGATGATAGCCATTCTGACAGGTGTGAGGTGATATCTCATTGTGGTTTTGATTTGCATTTCCCTGATGACTAGGAATGTTGAGCATCTTTTCAGATGCCTGTTGGCCATCTGCATTTCCTCTTTGGAAAAATGTCCATTCACATCTTCTGCCCTTTTCTTAAAGCAGGTTTTTGTTTTTTGTTTTTTGTTTTTTTTTTTTTGATATTGGGTTGTATGAGCTGTTTATATATGTTGGGTATTAATCCCTTATTAGTCATATCATTTACAGATATTTTCTCCCATTCAAAAGTTGTCTTTTCATTTTGTCAATGGTTTCCTTTGCTGTGCAAATCTTTCAAGTTTAATTAGTCCCATTTGTTTATTTTTGCTTTTATTTCCTTTTCTTTGGGAGATGCATCCAAAAAAATATTGTTGAGATTTATCTCAAAAAGTGTTCTGTCTCTGTTTTCCTCTAGGAGTTTCATAGTATCAGGTCTTACAATTAGGTCTTTAATCAATTTTGAGTTTATTTTTGTATATGGTGTTAGAGAATGTTCTAATTTCATTATATTGCATGTATCTGTCCAGTTTTCTTAGCACCATTTATTGAAGATTCTGTGTTTTCTCCATTGTATATTCTTGCTTCCTTTGTCATAGATTAATTGACCATAAGTGTGTGGGTTTATTTCGGGGATCTCTATCCTGTTCCACTGATCCATGTGTGTGTTGTGTTGTGTGTGTGTGTGTGTGTGTGTGTGTGTGTGTGTGTGCCAGGACCATACTGTTTTGATTACTGTAGCTTTGTAGTACAGTCTGAAGTCAGGGAACATTGTTCCTCCAGCTCCGTTCTCCTTTCTCAAGATTGCTTTGGATATTCAGAGTTTTTGTGTTTCCATATAAATTTAAAAATATTTTGTTCTAGTTTTGTAAAAAATGCCATTTGTATTTTGATAGGGATTGCATTGAACCTGTAGATTGCCTTGGGTAGTATGGTTATTTTAACAGTATTGATTCTTCCAATCCAAGAACATGGTATATCTTTCCATCTGTTTGTGTCATCTTCAGTTTCTTTCATCAGCATCTTACAGTTTTCAGAGTACAGGTTTTTGCCTCCCTAGGCAGGTTTGTTGCTAGGTATTTTATATATATTTTTTGATGTGAAGGTAAATGGGATTGTTTCCTTAATGTCTATTTCTGACATTTTATTGTTCATGTATAGAAATGCAACAGATCTCCATATACTAATTTTGTATCCTGCAACTGTACTGAACTCATTGATGAGTTCTAGTGGTGTCTTTAGGATTTTCTATGTATAGTAGCATGTCATCTGCAAACAGTGACAGTTTAACTTCTTTTCCAACTTGGATTCCTTTTATTTCTTTTTCTTCTCTGATCATCATGGCTAGGATTTCCAAAGCTATGTTGAATAAAAGTGGCAAGAGTGGAGTCTTTATTCCCATCCTGTGGGCATCCTTGTCTTGATTCTGATCTTAGAGGAAATGCTTTCAGCTTTTTACCATAGAGTATAATGTTAGCTGTGTTTTTGTCATATATGGCCTTTATTATGTTGAGATACGTTCCCTCTGTGCTCACTTTCTGGGAAGTTTTTATCATAAATGGGTATTGAATTTTGTCAAAAGCTTTTTCTGCATCTATTGAGATGATTATATACTTTTTATGCTTCAATTTGTCATTGATTGATTTCCAGATATTGAAGAATCCTTGCATCCCTGTGGTAAATCCCACTTGATCTTGGTGTATGATCCTTTCAATGTATTATTGGATTCAGCCTGCTGGTATTTTGTTGATTTTTTTGCATTTATGTTCATCAGTGATATGGGCCTGTAATTTTCTCTTTATTTATTTATTTGTGTGTGTATGTGATATCTTTGTATGGTTTTGGTATCAGGGTGATCCTGGCCTCATACAGTGAGTTTGGAAGTAATCCTTCCTTTGTAATTTGGAACTTGAGAAGGACAGGTGTTAACTCTTCTCTAAGTATTTGGTAGAATTCACCTGTGAAGACATCTGGTCCTGGACTTTTGATTGTGGGGAGTTTTTTTTTTTTTTTTTTTTGTGGTACGCGGGCCTATCACTGTCGTGGCCTCTCCCGTTGCGGAGCACAGGCTCCGGACGCGCAGGCTCAGCGGCCATGGCTCACGGGCCCAGCCGTTCCATGGCACGTGGGATCCTCCCAGACCGGGGCACGAACCCGCGTCCCCTGCATCGGCAGGCGGACTCCCAACCACTACACCACCAGGGAAGCCCTTGTGGGGAGTTTTAAATTACTGATTCAATTTCAGTAATGGTAACTGGCTTGTTCTTATTTTCTTCCATATATTATTGGAAGATTTAATAGTGTTAAAATGACCATACTATCCAAAATGATCACAGATTTAATTCAATCCTTCCCAAAATACCAATGGCATTTCCCACAAAGGTAGAATAATTTTAAAATTTGTATGGAAAAACAAAAGACCCTAAATAGTCAAAGCAATCCTGAGAAAAGGGAATCCTATCTTGGGGATTTGCTGGTCTGCTGGTGATTGGGCCATTTCTTGACAGGGTTGGCTGGAGGGCCTTGGAGGTCCTGGTGCTTGTATTGGCCACTGGTAGGTGGGGCTGGATCCTGGGCCCCCTAGTAGTTAGAGCCAGGTCCTGGGGCAGCTGGGGGCTCAGTTGGTCCTAAGGCATCTGGCCTGCTAATGTGTCCCTGCCTAGCTAGCTGCAAGGCCTGAAGCATCCCAAGACTGGTTGTTGGGGCCATGTCCCAGGAATAATAAGCAAAAGGGAGAATCTAAAATGGTGCTTTGCAGCATTAGTGTCCTCGTGGTAGGATGAACTCCCTAAAATATCTACTGCAGCATTTATGTCCCCAGGGTGAGTCCCAATTGCCTCCTGCCTCTCTGGGAGATTCTCCATGATCAGCAAGTGAGTCTGATCCAGGCGCCTTTCAAATTACTGCTTCTGTCCTGGGTCTCAGAGCATGTGAGATATTGTGTGCACGCTTTATGACTGGAGTCTCTGTTTCCCACAGCCATTTCTTGCTCCAGAAATAAGCCAACTGGCTTTCAAAGCCAAACATTCTGAGTGCTCATCTCCCCAGTACAGGACCTCCAGGCTAGGGAGCCCAATGTGGGGCTCAAACTCCTCATTCCTTTGCAATTTTAATTGTCCTCCTGTGTTTGGGTCACCTATCCATGAGTATTGGTCCTGACTCTACTGTGTCTCTGCCCCTCCTACCCTTTTCATTGTGGTTCCTTCTTTATATCTTTATAAAAGAAAGAAAATCTTTTCTGTTGGTCTTCAGGTCATTCACACTGTAGCTCCTTTGTAAATAGCTATAACTTTTGTGTACCCATGGGAGCAAAGAAAAACCATACAAACTTACTTTATACATTAAAAGGAAGAAAAGGAAGGAAACCCAGAACTTCAGAATCCTAGGTGGGTTACTTTCTTCATTTCAAAAATGCTGTCTTTCTTTTTCCTGCAAATTCTTTGATTTCTGTGAATACTCTTCTTGATTGGTTAGTTGTTTCTAAAAAAATAGATCACCAACCTCATGAATGTCCTTAATGACACTGAATTATGCAATTTATGCTTTTGTGTGATGCTTGGGTCCTGATCACAGTATGATGCAGGGAATACTAAGTCATCCCTGTGCTGTGCATGACACTCTACCTGGAAGTAAGGGTGATTCCAAGTAGGCACAGTCGTAAGTGGAGAAGCCATCAGTCACTAGCAGGACAAAGAAGCCACAGCCATACCACAATCTTAAATGCAGAGTTAGAGATTTAAACCTCTGGAAACAAGTGTAGAGGAAAGGGAGAGAGGAAGGGATTAACTTTATTGAGGGTCCAAGTAGATGATATTTGAATCAGGAATTGAAGAAAATGAGAGATATTTAATGACTGCTACTGGCCAGGTATTTATTGACATGTAATTTCCTTAGATCCCTGACAGGTATTACTAATTCCAGTTCTGTATATGAGGGCACAGAGGCATAAGTACATTGTCCAACACTACACCTCTGGCAAGCCAAGATTAAACCCAAATTAATTTTTCTCCGAGCTCTGTGTTCACATCATAAATAAAAGGTTAGGGCAGGTGAGAAGGTCATTTTGGGCAAGAAAGTTGACTTCCACTCAAGTGGAAGTAGTACTGTGAGAAGGAAAAGGAGATGATTCTATGAAGTTGAAGTATGAATATATGAAAGGAATGGAAGAAAGTAGTCAGGGTTAAGTCTGGATTTCAGTTAGATAATTTACCATGCTAAAGAGTTTGAATATAAGATAGGCATTATCATTTTTTTTTAATATGGAAATGGAAGGAACACACTGTCCTGGCTGAAAACTCACTTCTGGCAACTTTGTGGATAGTGTATGGAATGGGAAGAGACTGAGGCATGAATACCAGTAATGAAGCTATTAAAATAATAAAGGGAGAGGGGATGAAATTCTGAACTAAGACAGTGGAATTGGGGATGGAGAAGAATGGGATTAGATCAGTGCTTTTCAAACTTTGTGGGGAATATGGATCACACTGGAACTTGGTAACTACAGAGTTTTATTCAGTAAATCTGAGGCATGGCTTGAGAAAGTTTTTGCCACCAAAAGGCTGACATGGACCTTTTAGACGGTTTCATTTTGATGAGTATTGATTTGGTGGCATCTTCAAAGTTGTGGCAGAGAGACTACCTCTGCATATGCCATGGACTCTGTTCTTCTTGATATTGTGTAATGTCTTTACTGAGGTGTTGAGTGTTAAATTCCTCTGGCATACAAGAACTGATTTGTGAGGAGGCTGGAGAAGATGGCGGAAGAGTAAGACGCGGAGATCACCTTCCTTCCCACAGATACATCAGAAATGCATCTACACGTGGAACTGCTCCTATAGAGCATCGGCAGAAGACCTCAGACCTCCCAAAAGGCAAGAAAGTCCCCCACGTACCTGGGTAGGGCAAAAGAAAATAGAATAAACAAAGACAAAAGAATAGGGACAGGAACTGCACCAGTGGGAGGGAGCTGTGAAGGAGGAAAGGTTTCCACACACTAGAAGCCCCTTCACGGGCAGAGACTGCGGGTGGCAGAGGCGGAAGCTTCAGAGCCACGGAGGAGAGCGCAGCAACAGGGGTGAGGAAGGCAAAGCGGAGAGATTCCCACACAGAGGATCGGTGCTGACCAGCACTCACCAGCCCGAGAGGCTTGTCTGCTCAGCGGCCAGGGCGGGCGGGGCTGGGAGCTGAGGCTCCGGCTTCAGTCGATGGCGGGAGAGGACTGAGGTTGGCGGCGTGAACACAGCCTGAAGGGGTTAGTGCACCACAGCTAGCCGGGAGGGAGTCCAGGAAAAAGTCTGGACCTGCCGAAGGGGCAAGAGACTTTTTCTTGCCTCTTTGTTTCCTGGTGCGCGAGGAGAGGGGTTTAAGAGCGCTGCTTAAAGGAGCTCCCGAGATGGGCGCGAGCCATGGCTAGAAGCGCGGACCCCAGAGACGGGCATGAGATGCTAAGGCTGCTGCTGCTGCCACCAAGAAGCCTGTGTGCGAGCACAGGTCACTCTCCACACCGCCCCTCCCGGGAGCCTGTGCAGCCCGCCACTGCCAGGGTCCGGGGATCCAGGGACAACTTCCCCGGGAGAACGCACAGCGCACCTCAGGCTGATGCAACGTCACGCTGGCCTCTGCCGCCGCAGGCTCACCCCGCACTCCTTACCCCTCCCTCCCCCCAGCCTGAGAGAGCCAGAGCCCCCAAATCAGCTGCTCCTTTAACCCTGTCCTGTCTGAGCGAAGAACAGACGCCCTCAGGCGACCTACATGCAGAGGTGGGGCCAAATCCAAAGCTGAACCCTGGGAGCTGTGAGAACAAAGAAGAGAAAGGGAAACCTCTCCCAGCAGCCTCAGGGGCAGAGGATTAAATCTCCACAATCAACTTGATGTACCCTGCATCTGTGGAATACCTGAATAGACAACGAATCATCCCAAATTGAGGAGGTGGACTTTGGGAACAAGATATATTATTTTTTCCCCTTTTCCTCTTTTTGTGAGTGTGTATGTGTATGCTTCTGTGTGAGATTTTGTCTGTTTAGCTTTGCTTTCACCATTTGTCCTAGGGTTCTGACCGTCTGGGGTTTTTTTCTTTTTTTTTACTTTAAACAAATTTTTTTCTTAATAATTATTTTTTATTTTAATAACTTTATGTTATTTTATCTTTATTTTATCCTCTTTCTTTCTTTCTATTTTTTCTCCCTTTTATTCTGAGCCGTGTGGAGGACATGCTCTTGGTGCTCCAGCAAGGAGTCAGGGCTGTGCCACTGAGGTGGGAGAGCCAACTTCAGGACACTGGTCCACAAGAGACCTCCCAGCTCCACATAATATCAAACGGCGAAAATCTCACAGAGATCTCCATCTCAACACCAGCCCCCAGCTTCACTCAATGACCAGCAAGCTACAGTGCTGGACACCCTATGCCAAACAACTAGCAAGACAGGAACACAACCCCACCCATTAGCAGAGAGGCTGCCTAAAATCATAATAAGGCAACAGACACCCCAAAACACACCACCAGACGTGGACCTGCTCAGCAGAAAGACAAGATCCAGCCTCATCCACCAGAACACAGGCACTAGTCCCCTCCACCAGGAAACCTACACAACCCACTGAACCAACCTTAGCCACTGGGGACAGACACCAAAAACAACGGGAACTATGAACCTGCAGCCTGCAAAAAGGAGACCCCAAACACAATAAAATAAGCAAAATGAGAAGACAGAAAAACACACAGCAGATGAAGGAGCAGGATAAAAACCCACCAGACCTAACAAATGAAGTGGAAATAGGCAGTCTACCTGAAAAAGAATTCAGAATAATGATAGTAAAGTTGATCCAAAATCTTGGAAATAGAATAGAGAAAATGCGAGAAACATTTAACAAGGACCTAGAAGAACTAAAGAAGAAACAAGCAACGATGAACAACACAATAAATGAAATAAAAAATATTCTAGAAGGGATCAATAGCAGAATAACTGAGGCAGAAGAACGGATAATTGACCTGGAAGATAAAATAGTGGAAATAACGACTGCAGAGCAGAATAAAGAAAAAGGAATGAAAAGAACTGAGGACAGTCTCAGAGACTTCTGGGACAACATTAAACGCACCAACATTCGAATTATAGGGGTCCCAGAAGAAGAAGAGAAAAAGAAAGGGACTGAGAAAATATTTGAAGAGATTATAGTTGAAAACTTCTCTAATATGGGAAAGGAAATAGTTAATCAAGTCCAGGAAGCACAGAGAGTCCCATACAGGATAAATCCAAGGAGAAACATGCCAAGACACATATTAATCAAACTATCAAAAATTAAATACAAAGAAAACATATTAAAAGCAGCAAGGGAAAAACAACAAATAGCAAGAACTGATTTGTAAGCCATAGCTCAGGGACTAAGATGATTTGATCCTTTCTCTATCAACAGGTCTTTGCATAGTCCATACAATCATCATTAAAGAGACTCATATTTTTATACCATAAAATACTCTGAGTCTTTGATCTCATTTGGCACATCATACTTCTCTTTTATTCAGTTGTTAACTTTCGCAAGTCTTAAGCATTCAGATATTGATTACTCTGCTTATCCACTCGGTAGATCAAGGAGTTTCATCCACGTATCCTCAAGATATTTCTGACTTGCAGTTAGTTCTTGTTTCCTACATTAGACTTGAGTTATACACACACCTTTTAATTCATTAGGCCACTGCACATTCTTGTTTAAATTGCATTTCCTTTTCTTTTTAATTGACTTCATGGCTCTCTAAATAATTACAGTATTGAGATACATTGGAATATTATCATTTTACTTATTTAAATGAGTTAATTGCATTCAAATTAACTATTTGATTGAGCTAAATAGTGAAAACATTCCATCCACTGGTTTATGCTCAGTTGCCTTGTAATTATGATCAAAATCTGTAATCTTGGCTATCTTTATTCTACTCTTTGCTCTGTTGCAGTGTTACAGCTCAACTTTTGAATAAACTTAATTAAAGCTTTTGGAAATGCAAAGTGATCTGCATCAGGAGTAGTTTATATATGGCCATTTTTGTATGTGGATGGATGCGTACCTGTTTTGGAAGATGAAGAAGTCAAGCATATAACATTTCTGGGTTTATGTCAAGATGTGCTTCTTTGAAGCACATCTTGAAGGGTTGAATGAGACCTATATGATTCTCAGGGATATAAAGTTCTATCTTTGATCCAATTTTCCAGCAATTTTCTGTGGAATTTTATCATCAGTTTCCTACCACCACCACACTTGTGGAAGTTCACAGATTCAGGGTAGAAACTTAATATTGTAAGGATGTTTCAAAGAAGGCAAGTACAAGTGATGCCAATTAAAAATAGAAAAAAAACAACCCTGAGAAATTCCACCAGGATTCTAAAGCAATTCTAAAGAGGATATCAAAAGTACATAAAATGGTATGTGACACGTAGGAGACCCTCATTACATATTTGTTTAGTGAATGAATAACTCGAAAGGTAAGAACTCTTGACATAGGAGTCTAACTTATTTAGGCTGAATTAAAGTTAGTGATTAGAGGTGGGTATATCTTCTTCTTTTAATTTGACATCAGTATCATCACTCAGCACCTTCCTTAGGGCCCCCACCACTTCTTTGTTCCTAAGACCGTAAATCAGAGGATTTAGCAAAGGTGTGAGAATAGGGCCAAGTACAAGGAGGACCTGGTCCAGCTTGGGATTATGATAGAACTAGGCCTCATGTAGATCACCATGGCAGGGCCATAATAGAGGCACACTACAGTCAAGTGGGAAGAGCAAGTGGCTAAGGCTTTGTCCCTTCCCTCTGGGGATTTCATGTGGAGGATGGCAAGGAAGATGAGAGCATAAGAGAACATGATAAGGGACAAGGGGATGAGGAGCACCACAATGCTTGTCACTATCACAGCCTTCTCATAGGCAGGCCAATTTTAGAATGGCCATGACCTCACAGAGGAAATGGGAAATCTCTCTGGAACCACAGATGGGGAAATGCATGGTGTAGGCCGTGTGTGCGAGTGATGTAAGGGCACCCCCAGCCCAGGAGATGGCAGCCATCTGCAGACAGACCTTCTGGCTCATGATGAGGGCGTATCTCAGAGGGTTACAGATGGCCACATACCGGTCATAGGACATGAGGGTGATGAGGATGCACTCAGCAATTCCTAGAGTCGGGAAGAAGAAGATCTGAGTCCCACAGGCCACTCGTGATATGTTTCTCCTCCCGGAGAAGAAATTGGTTGCCATCTTGGGTACTGTGCTAGAGATTAACATCATGTCCATGAGAGCCAGTTGGCTGAGCAGGAAGTACATGGGCGTGTGGAGGTGAGAATCCACGCAGATCAGGAGAATTAGGACAAAGTTCAAAGTCAGAGCCACAGTGTAAATCACAAGCATAGCACCAATAAAAAATCTGGTATGTTTCATATCCAGGAAAAGGCCTAGGAGGATGAAATCAGCTCCTGAGATTTCATTTCTTTTATCCATGCCTATGCTTTGTTGTAAACAATTAAATAACAGAAGGAAAACATAACAAGATATTATGAAATGCTACAAACAATGGATTTAATCCTTCAAACCCCTTTCCTCTCTCGTCTTTAACCAGGATC
This sequence comes from Delphinus delphis, assembly GCF_949987515.2. Lineage (NCBI taxonomy): Eukaryota > Metazoa > Chordata > Mammalia > Artiodactyla > Delphinidae > Delphinus > Delphinus delphis. The sequence goes on from NC_082685.1 coordinate 16,778,864, forward strand.
CATTAGATAGTGCAAACATGTTAAAGAGGCATTTGCAATTTTCATAGGCTTTAACCTGATTTCTGTCTCCCTACACTCTTATTCTCAGGAAAGAGTCACTGGTCACAGAAATTACTGCACACTGCTATAGCCAAGTGGCCCAAGTCCTGGAGAAGGGGGAGGGGTCACAAAGATGGTGGTACATCAGGGGAAGCCCTTCAAAGATAAGTTCTCCTGCAACCTTTTCTCCCTCAAATTTTGATTTCCAGGTTCAAATAGAACTTATTTTAACCTAACACCTCAGATGATTATGATGTTCCCAATCACAAGGACTGTGTTTGGAAAGAAGTTTAATTATCTCCATCAAGAGACTAAGAGAGAAAATCAGTTGTCTCGCATTATATTGTTATTTCACGTCAGAGAAAGAACTTGTTCAACTTGTACCTTGCCTTCCTCACTGATTATTTTTGTGTTAATAGTTTATTATATTTTATGTCTTGCTGTTTTCTACTAATTTAAATTGTAACATTCTATTCAACAAGGCTTTAAAATATTTCATAACAGAGAAATAAGTATTATTTCTCTAAATTCAAGTTCTTTGGGTTTAAACATCATCCATGTTGTTTTCATGTTATTTAATTTTTTTATTAATTGATATTGGAATATAGTTGCTTTACAGTGTTGTGTTAGTTTCTGCTGTACAGCAAAGTGAATCAGTTATATGTATACAGTATCCACTCTTTTTTAGATTCACTTCCCATCTAGGTCACCACAGAGCACTGAGTAGAGCTCCCTGTGCTGTACAGTAGGTTCTCATTAGTTATCTGTTTTATATATAGTAGTGTACATATGTACATCCATGATTTAGCTTACGAATTCCACTAACCACAGACTATGCAAAACTGTGCATAAACTTCTCCTTGGGCTGAGTAAGAGGTATTTCAAATGAACATATCTTAAAAATAACTCTAGATTTCTTCATCCCAACCTTTCCTTTTTCTAGTCTTTTCATTTTATTTTATTTATTTATTTATTTATTTTGTGGTATGCGGGCCTCTCACCGCTGTGGCCTCTCCCGTTGCGGAGCACAGGCTCCGGACGCGCAGGCTCAGCGGCCATGGCTCACGGGCCCAGCCCCTCCGCGGCATGTGGGATCTTCCCGGACCGGCGCACGAACCCGCGTCCCCTGCATCGGCAGGTGGACTCTCAACCACTGCGCCACCAGGGAAGCCCTAGTCTTTTCATTTTAGTCAAATTCAGGACCATTCATCCATTGCACAGGACCAGTTCCTAGGGGTTATCTTTGACTCTTTTTTCCTCATTTCCCCCTCTCTATCCAGCACATTCATGTGTCCTGCTGGTGTACATTGAAAAATATGACCATAATGTGTCATTTATGTCATTGTCACACTATATCAAGCCACTGACACCCTGGCCTGACTCTGTGCCAAAAATAGTATTTGTTCTTAGAATCTCATTTTATTTATTTATTTCTGTTACGGAAGTATGGACTTTTCAGTGATTGAAGTGCTCTTGGGATCACCCAGTCTGCCTTTATTCTTTTATGCATGAAGAGAGTGAGGCTCATAGAGGCTCAGAGACTTGTTTCAAGTTACCCAAAATGGTGGTCTAGAAGGCACAGTATCCAGCACACAGCTTTTAATCGTTTTCTAGACCTCTTTCAACATAGTCGTTTTAGTTATTCACATCTGCATCCATGATGATAAATGCTCTAAACGGACATACCGTGGCAGTCTCATGTAGAGAGACTATAAATGGAAGGGTACACAAGACTGCATATGACAAAAACATGGATCACCCAGAATACAGATTATGTAACTATATTCTCTGTATTACCGATTCATGGTATTTGCAGTGTCTGAACAGATATACTTTCAAGTAATTTATTTACAAAGTTTTATGCATGGCAAATTTCTGAAATTATTCTTGTGTGTTTTTTAAAAGGGCAAATTCAGCTATACAGGGTTGAATGAGAAAAAAGATCCTGTAATTTTACATATCATTTTATTATTTCAGGATATGCCCAGAATTGGTGTGTTAAGCATTTTTATAATCATTCACTTTTTACCTTTCATTAAACGTTAGTCTACAGAGCAGTGGGATGGGTGAAGAGCTTCTGCAGGGTCAATGCCTGTGAGCACACCATCTGGAGAGAGAGTGCTCTTTGGTCAAAGCTATAGCTAGTCATAATGATACTGATTCCCACTGTCACCAATGCCCTTCTTTGACGTAGGACACTTATGTTGCTGTAATGTGAGTACAGACCCTTACTTTCTACCTCAGAAAACATTGACATGAAGAACAGTCAAAGCCTTGAATATGTTGTTTGATTTTAAGGCACCAGGGAGTATATACTCTAATGATTGCCTCACTGGCTGATACATATATGCTTGACCTTCACAACATTGTAAAATAGGTCAAGTTTATCATGCCACACTTCCCCCAAAACAGTGTCTCTTAACTTGGTGCCTGGTGCCCTCTGACATTCTGGCACCATTCTCCCTATGACACTTTGTTTGTGGTGGGGCTTTCTAAACACCTCGCCCCAACCTCTGCTGAGATGGATCTGCTTTTTGATCTGAAATACTCAAAGACGTAAATGTGGTGCTACTTCTGCTGTGGTCAAAGCTGACCCTTGGGCAAGGCATTTGGGGCAGAACATGACATTTCTCCAATCACAGTGCAATCACCGTCTTAGCCCTCCCCACCTTTCATTCTTTAATGCCTAGTTGCTCCTTTAATCTTTGGTCCATCACCTACTTGCTCACCTACTTACTGCTTTCCCCACCAGTAAAGTCTCCCACACACACTGGTATTTACCTTTCTCTTCTTCACTACTCCACACTCACGTACCGTAATGCTGCCTTCTCAGATTATCACCAGCCACATTCCCTGTCTGTAAGATCACAGAAGAGTGCTTTATCTTTGATATTTGCTCTCATTACTGTTCCTCACACTCTTTCTTCCTGGGTTGCCCTGCCTCAGAATGAAAAAAGAAAAATCTCATTTTCATTTATCTCCTGGTGGCTCAAAGTAAGAGAGTAGAATGTAGGAAAAGTCAAAGAATTAGTTCAGGGCTTCCCTGGTGGCGCAGTGGTTGAGAGTCCACCTGCCGATGCAGGGGACACGGGTTTGTGCCCCGGTCTGGGAGGATTCCACGTGCTGCGGAGCAGCTGGGCCCGTGAGCCATGGCCGCTGAGCCTGCGCGTCTGGAGCCTGTGCTCTGCAACGGGAGAGGCCACAACAGTGATAGGCCCGCGTACCGCAAAAAAAAAAAAAAAAGAAAGAAAGAAAAAACGAAAAAAAAAAAAAAGAATTAGTTCAATTTCTTTTACTTAGATGCAACTGCCTCTCCTTATAGATGTGAAATCTTAACAGAGGAATTTATAATTTCCCTTTCTTTCTTGGAGAATTCTGCCTGTTTGATTTTGGTGCGTGATCAACAAAACATCACTGCTCTGGGAAAAAATGTAAAAACAGGTCAATCTCTACCCAATTAATTGCTATGATCATGAGGAATAAGGAATTTATTACCCCTCATCTGGTTTCATGATAGTCATCAAAGCAATCCACTGTGGTCTCCTTCTGATCCTTTCTGTTCTCCTTTACAAAACTTGGTTTATGACCGATTGACAAAAAAATTCTCCTGGTGCATTGTAATTATCTTTATATTGAAGACTTTGCTTTGAAGAAAATATTTCCTCACTTCTCACTCACCTCTGTCCTTTAATTGAGCCCTTTCAACTGTCTATTATCTCTTCTGGATCATGTTCATTTTCCACATATTGAACATTCAGGTAAACAGGAATAAAAACTTCATGATGTCTGTTGCTCTACAAAATAAAGAAACTGTAGGATTGGTGGTGTTTTTCTCAGGCACCTGTTTCTTCTTCAAAGTATGGTGTTTACTTTGTCTCAGGGAGCAAAATATATCATTTAATTCTGTTTACCCTTAAGGAATTGAGGGACAAGAATCATTAAGTAGCCACTCAGTGATAAAATATTTGCTCCAATTCAAGGTTTCTTAAATGCATTAACCGAAGTACTGGAAGGCAGGGTTCTTATTTGACATACATATTTCTGGGTCTTACCCTGCACCTACTGAGTGAGAATTTCTGGGAGTGGGGTCCTAGTAGAAGTACTTTAAATAAACACCAAAATGCTCATACTGTAGATTAACTTTTGAAACTCAAGGACATAATTTTTTCTGTCCTGTTTAATCTCCAGTCTCTAGAACAAATGTTATATTTTATGAGTGATTTAGTTGACCTCTAAATGAGAACCAAAGGCTGATCTCCTTTGAAATTACATTTAAAAGTTTACCTGTGTAGCTTTCCATTTACCAAGGGTTTTTTCTATAAGTTCATGCCATTCTCATGGCAGCCCTGTGAGGAATGCCATTCCAATTTTAAATATGAGGAAAAGTAGATACGACAAAGGTGACTCATTCCAGGCTACAACAAGGTAAAAGACATGCTGCTACTGAATTGTAATAAATACAATTAGTGGATCATTTATAGATTCTTAAATTTCTTAGAGAAACTCCACTCTCATTTCTTTTAAATTTGGAGTAAATAACCATAATCTTTCTTCAAACTATCCTTTCTGGTCTCTTGGGGGAAGCCATTTCAAATTTCTGTAATTCTTAATTCTATACTCATATCTGTTTTCTCCCTACATCGCTATTGCTACATACTTAACTATGTTTACTATTAGTTTTATTTTTTTTTAAACACAGACAGTGGCCTGAATTATAGGTGCTTTCAGCCCTTTGTCCCATCATCCCAAGTATTCTAGCTTCTCAGCATTAAGAGGGAAGTGAGAGAGCCTATATTCATTGCTGTCACCACCTAGAAAGCAAAGAGGAAGTCTCATTAAACCTGATATTCAAGCAGACAGGTGTTCAGGCTTTCCTGTTACCAACTGGAGAATGCTTTTGCTTGATGGTGAAGAAATCATCCCATATGAAAATTCCAGGAGTGAAAGACTCTTTAGTGGAGAGGAGAGATGCAAGCCAGCTTCTCAAGTTCAGGTCTGCCAATATCAATTCATACCCTCTTGTGACCATTTGCCTTGTGTAACCCATGGGGCTTGATCTCCCTAGGTATTTCCTGCTTATAATTAGTTCAGAAGGACTTGAGCCCAGTGGGAATTGTTTCTTACAGTTATAGTTAATTGTCAAACTTTAAAAGTCAAAAATAAACCAATAATCGTACACAACTTGTCTGGATCCCAATGCCCTAATTCACTTTAGGTCATACCATGTTGTGAGGCATGTTCAGCTCTCTATGTCCCCAGAGCTGAGCATCCTTGTAATGTGAAGGGTATGACATTTATATCTGAAATAAGGACCTTCTTGACCGGGGCAATGCTCAGTCAAGAACCCACTATATCTCTCCAAGATGGGTGGGCCAGTGTTCATTGTTATAAATAAATAAAAGGTTCAGAGTGGTGAGTGAAGCTTAAGTTTAGATTTATTTTACATAATTGAGGAAATATGGGCTGTACATCAGTTTTCTGGAGGAAATATTCTCTTAGGCTTTAATTAACAAGTCCTTGGAGAATTAGAATTGAATGCTGTAAAACAATCTCTAAAGAGAATTAGCCACTCTTAGAAGCACTCTCTTTCCTCAGTCTCCCTTGAATCACATTTCTCAGGTTTTATGGGTCTTGAATTTCGGTACAATTCAGAATTCACCTTATTGTCGTTTACATTATTCAGTCAACCTTTGATGGGCTCCTGTGGTAAGTTAATTCTATCAGTTAGAGGCAAGGTCAACTATGGCCTTGAAAACTTACCCATTTGATCATAATATAAGCTAATTAACTTTATTCTGTAGAATATCAATGCACATAATATATGCCATATATGCCTGACCCAACTGTCAACCTATTAAATGTGAGCTAATGTTTCAAGGGTCTGATGGCAGACAACCCAACACAACACTGAAATGTATATTTTAAAATCATCACTAATACCTTCCTAATGAACAGAATAATTTTCTATACTAGATTTCCCTTGCTTTCATTTCAAATAATTACATTAATAATTCAAAATAAGCAAATATACAAAGGATAATTTGAAAGATTAACATATGGTATCGGTGGAAGAAAGAGTTTTGGCAAAAAGATCAACTGAATCCTCCAGGAATGAATAATAGGGGGAGAGGAATTTAGGGAAATATATTCTCATGAATGCAACATATAAACTTTTTTTTCAATCTACCTTGGTGTAATATTATGAGAAAATATTTAAGGAGACAGATGTTATTGAGACTTAGAAGGGTCAAATTCATGCTGCGTTTATACTGTCTTGCCTTTACACTTGAGCAAGAGAAAGCCCTGTCCTGTGGCCCATAAAAGGACTTCACTTACCATAATAATTAAACAATAATGCTGTTTTTTCTAGTCTGATGAGAAAGTTGTTAAAAATTTGGCACTAGGTTGAACAAACAGAAATTATTGGATAGGGACTTAGAAGCAGAGTTTTCCTCTTTTAGGCTGTCTATTTTGAGAGAACTCTTAACTTTTTGTATTAAACAGATTGTGTATTAAATAGACTGCTTCAATGGAATCTTCAACTTGATGTGGGCCATATCCCTGATTATAGGAAACACATTCTCTGTTCTCTGCCATTAGCAATGTGGTGGTGTAATTAATTAATTAATTAATATGCAAAATATTAATTCATTCACTCATTCATCAAAGGAAAATTTGTTATGTGTCTACTTTGTATCAAGCCTGGTGCTACAAAATTGATATAAAGCAATAAAAGGCTCAGAATGTTAATATTCAAGAATATGAAATGAATCTAGACTAGGGATAAAGGGATGTATAATTATAATAAAACATAATACTCTAGTGATGTAGCCAGAAACCCACAGTGTCTTCTATGAAAATCCAAAGAATGCTCTGCAAAATTAGCTAAGCTATAATTGAGGTGAGATGTAATCTAGGTAAATTTTCCATAGGAAGATCCCAGGTTGTCTTTTCTGGTGGTTGAAGGATGGGTAAATATACTAGGTGAAGCAGGGGAGAGTTAAGGACAATAGGGACCAAGAGAATATCATGTCAGGTGCTATCTAGGTGTCTCTACCCTCCCTAGAAATCTAATTAGTGAATGAAAGGAGTGGGTGTTAAAACAATAGAGAACTTATCAAAATTTAGGCTTCAACCTTGTATCAGCTTGGGTCCCAGCATGAAAGGATGGCACACTCAAGTTAAAATAATTCAAGATGGTGTTAGTACAGGAAATGCTTACAAATGTGGAACGATGAAGGCAGGCTATAGAAAAACTAGAATGGATAGTGCAGTACATCAAAGGACAAAGAGAAGAAAAGACTGCTGGAATCAGAAGGTGAGAGTCAAGCTGAAAGGATGTCTCAAAATGAGCAGTGGTCTCTGAGGTGAGAGAGGTTGAAGTGTAGAGGTCTTGATTGAAATCAAAGTTAAGTTTTTATCATCTTTAAATAGACTATTATCACTATAGTATGTTTTAGGTAAGCCTTATGGTAACCACAAAGGAAAGCCTAGTAGATCCACAAAAGATTAAGAGAAGGAAAAATATATATATTTACCATTACAAAAAAGTCAACAAATCACAGAGGAGAACAGCAAAAAGGGAAGAAAAGGAACTATGAAACAGTCAGAAATAATTAACAAAATGCTAATAGTAAGTTCTTCCCAATCAATAATTACTTTAAATAAGATAAATAAAATTTTCCAATCAAAAGACACAGAATGACTGAATAGATTAAAGAAGAAAACAGGAACCAACAATATGCTGCCTAAAAGAGATTCACTTTATTAAGGTCACACATAAACTATAAGTGAAGGAATGGGAAAAGATATTCCATAAAGTGATAAAAAAAAAAAGAGAGCAGGGGTGACCCTACTTAGAGCAGATAAAATAGACTTTCATTAATAATTTGTCACTAGAGACAAAGAAGGTTACTATATACTGATGAAGGGGTCAATTCATTGAGCAAATATAATGATAGTAAATATATATGCATCCAACACTGGAGCACATAAATATATAAAGTGAATATTATTTATATATTGTAGCAATATTTTTTGGATCTGCCTCCTCAGGCAAAAGAAATAAAAGCAAAAATAAACAAATGGGACCTAGTTAAACGAAAAAGCTTTTGTCTTTTGGTTTTTATTTATTTCTTTATTTGGCTGCACTGGGTCTTAGTTGCAGCACGCAGGACCTTTGTTGTGGTGTGTGGGATCTTTAGTTGCAGCATGAGGAAACTCAGTTGTGGCATGCAGGATCTAGTTCCCTGAACAGCAATCAAACCTGGGCCCCCTGCACTGGGAGCATGGAGCCTTAACCACTGGACCATCAGGGAAGCCCCTTAAAAGATTTTGGATGCAAAGGAAACCACTGACAAAACGAAAAGACAACCTACTGAATGGGAGAAAATACTTGCAAATGATATGATTGATAAGGGTATATACAAACAACTGATAGGACAACATCAAAATAACAAACAACCCTATTAAAAAATGGGCAGAAGACCTGAATAGACATTTTTCCAAAGAGGACATGCAGGTGGCCAACAGGCACATGAAAAGATGCTCAACATTGCTAATCATCAGGGAAATGCAAATCAAAACCACTATGAGAGAGGTTGGGTCAAGTTGGCAGAATAGGAGGAACTGGGGTTCACTTTTCCTTACAGGTATATCAAGAATACATCTACCAGTGGAACAATTCACACAGAGCACCTGCTAAACACTAGCAGAGGAACTATGACACCTAAAAGGACAAGAAAAGGTCCCCGCATAAACAGGTAAGACAAAGGAGAGAAAGGGAAGAAAAAGAAAAGAGGAAACAAGATGGGACCCACACCCTTGGTGCGAGGTGGGGGGTGTGCTGAAGGAAAGGAGACGTTATGGCATCCAGGAAGGCCCCCTCACTGGTGGCGAAATATGCTGAAATAGAGGAGGGCTTTGGGGGCTATCGGAAGAAAGTGCAGTGGCTGGTCAGTGGTCAGGACAGAGTGAGACTTGCACTGACGGTCTGTGCCACAGCCCTGTGCACCCCAGCCTGAGATGGATATCCACCAATGCTGGCAGGGGCTGTTTGCTGAAGCGTGGAGTTAAGAGAGTGGACCTGGGGAGAGGACTGCTGTTGGCTGCATGGAGACAGCCTGAAGGGATGGGAGTGAGGAGCTCAGCTGTGCAGAAACAGCCTGAGGGGATGGGAGCAAGGAGCTCTGCAGGTGGGAATGCTCCTGGAGGAAGTGCAGACTGCCTTGGAAGCGAGGTCCCATTGCTGAGTGGCGAGCAAGGGGTAGGGCCGCTATTACAACCTATCTTCCCACATGCCAGTCCCTATCTCTGTGGGCACTGGGAAGGACTCCCAACAGAGCAAGTGCATGTGCCCCAGTCATTGCCGCCTTGCCCCCCTCATGCCTGAATGAGTGCATGTGCCCCAGTCTGTTTCAGCTTCCTACTGGCTCCTGCCTCCAGGGGAACTACAGGGGGCTCCCATGAGAGTGAGTGTGCACGTCCCAGTCATGGCCAGCTTATCCCTCTCTTGCCTGAGCAAGCACGTGCGCCCCAATTTGCCACCTCCTCTTGCCCCTCCCACCTAACTGAGCAAGCATGTGCCAGTCAGCCACTGCTTTTGCCTGCTCTCGCCTGGGCAGGGAACAGACACCTGAGGCGGGGCCCACATGCAGAGGTGGGGCCAAAACCAATGCTGAGATCCAGGGGCTGTGTAGCTAAGGAAGAGGAATAGAAATCTCTCCTTGCAGCTGCACAAACTATGGATTAAATCTCTGCAATCAGTTTGGTAAACCCTGCATCTGTGGAATATCTGAATGGACAACAGCGCTCCCACAACTGAGACCAGTCAAGCTTTAGCAGCTATGGACTTTGAGGGCAAGTACATGCAGGAGTTGGGACAAGTCAGAGTATCACCTGCCCTGACAGTGCCCACAGCAAGCCCAGAGACCTACCTAGAGGTATTGGAGGGACTCCTGGGGAGGTGGGGTTGGCTGTGGCTCATGGTGGGGGCAAGGACACTGACAGTGGAGGCGCCAGTGAAATATTTTGGTTTTGTTGTTTCATTCTGTTGTTGTTGTTTTATTTTTTAATTATTTATTATTTCTTTTTAAAAATTTAATATATTTTTATTTTTCTAGTTTTATTTTACTGTTTTGTGGGGCTTTTTTCGGCTTTGTTTTTTTGTTGTTGTTTATTCTCATTTCTGTATTTTTTGTTTTGTTTTTATCTTTTTATTCTTTTTTGATCGTTTTTGTGTGTTTCTTTTATATTTGCTTTTTTTTTAGCTTGCTTTCTGTTTTTGTTTTTGTTTTTGTTAGTTCTGTCTTGTTTTCATTTTTGGATTCTTTTGTTTGGGTTTTTTTGAATTTTATTTTATTTTACATTTTTTATACAGCAGGTTCCTATTAGTTATCTATTTTATACATATTAGTGTATATATGTCAATCCCAATCTCCCAATTCATACCACACCAACACCCGCCCACACTTTCCCCCCTTGGTGTCCATATGTTTCTCCTATACATCTGTGTCTCTATTTCTGCCTTGCAAACTGGTTCATCTGTACCATATTTCTAGATTCCACATATACATTAATATACGATATTTGTTTTTCTCTTTCTGACTTACTTCACTCTGTATGACAGTCTCTAGGCCCATCCACATCTCTACAAATGTATATATGTACCACATCTTCTTTATCCATCTGTCTGTCAATGGGCATTTAGGTTGTTTCCATTACCTGGCTATTGTAAATAGTGCTGCAATGAACATTGGGGTGCATGTGTCTTTTTGAATTATGTTTTTCCCTGGGTATATGCCCAGTAATGAGATTGCTGAGTCATATGGTAATTGTACTTTTAGTTTCTTAAGGAACCTCCATACTGTTCTCCATAGTGGTTGTATCAATTGATATTCCCACCAACAGTGCAAGAAGGTTCCCTTTTCTCCACACCCTCTCCAGCATTTGCTGTTTGTAGATTTTTTGATGATGCCCATTCTAACCGGTGTGAGGTGATACCTCATTGTAGTTTTGATTTGCATTTCTCTAATAATTAGTGATGTTGAGCATCTTTTCATGTGCCTCATGGCAATCTGTATGACTTCTTTGGAGAAATGTCTACTTAGATCCTCTGCCCATTTTTTGATTGGGTTGTTTGTTTTTTTAATATTGAGCTGCATGAGCTATTTATATATCTGGGAGATTAATCCTTTGTCCATTGATTCATTTACAAATATTTTCTCCCATTCTGAAGGTTGTCTTTTCGTTTTGCTTATAGTTTCCTTTGCAGTGCAAAACCTTCTAAGTTTCATTAGGTCCCATTTTTTTATTTTGTTTTTATTTCCATTTCTCTAAGAGGTGGGTCAAAAATGAACTTGCTGTGATTTATGCCAAAGAGTGTTCTTCCTGTGTTTTCCTCTAAGAGTTTTATAGTGTTTGGTCTTACATTTAGGTCTTTAATCCATTTTGAGTTTATTTTTGTGTATGGTGTTAGGGACTGTTCTAATTTCATTCTTTTACATGTCACTGTCCAGGTTTCCCAGCACCACTTATTGAAGAGACTGTCTTTACTCCATTGTATATCCTTGCCTCCTTTGTCATAGATTAGTTGACCATAAGTACATGGGTTTATCTCTGGGTTTTCTGTCCTGTTCCATTGATTGATATTTCTGTTTTTGTGCCAGTACCATATTGTCTTGATTACTGTAGCTTTGTAGTATAGTCTGAAATCAGGAAGTCTGATTCCTCCAGCTCCTTTTTTTCCCCTCAAGATTGCTTTGGCTATTCGGGGTCTTTTGTGTCTCCATACATATTATAATATTTTTTGTTCTAGTTCTGTGAAAAATGCCATTGGTAATTTGATAGGGATTGCATTGAATCTGTAGATTGCTTTGGGTAGTATAGTCATTTTCAAAATATTGATTCTTCCAATCCAAGAACATGGCATATCTCTCCATCTGTTTGTGTCATATTTGATTTCTTTCATCAGTGTCTTATAGTCTTCTGAGTACAGGTCTTTTACCTCCTTAGGAAGGTTTATTCCTAGGTGTTTTATTATTTTTGCAGCAATGGCGAATGGGATTGTTTCCTTAATTTCTCTATCTGATATTTTGTTGTTAGTGTATAGGAATGCAAGAGATTCCTGTGCATTAATTTTCTATCCTGCAACTTTACCAAATTCGTTGATTAGTTCTAGTAGTTTTCTGGTAGCATCTTTAGGATTATCTATGTATAATATCATGTCATCTGCAAACAGTGACAGTCTTAATTCTTCTTTTCCTATTTGTATTCCATTTATTTCTTTCTCTTCTCTGATTGCTGTGGCTAGGACTTCCAATGTTAAGTTGAATAATAGTGGTGAGCATGGACATTCTTGTCTTGTTCCTGATCTTAAAGGAAATGATTTTTCTATATTGAGAATGATGTTTCATGTGGGTTTGTCATATATGGCCTTTATTATGTTGAAGTAGGTTCCCTCCATACCCTCTTTCTGGAGAGTTTTCATCAAAAATTTGTATTGAATTTTGTCAAAAGCTTTTTGTGCATCTATTGAGATGATGGTTTTTATTCTTCAGTTTGTTAATATGGTGTATCACATTGACTGATTTGCATATATTGAAAAATCCTTGAATCCCTGGGATAAATCCCACTTGATAATGGTGTATGATCCTTTTAATATTCTGTTGGATTCTGTTTGCTAGTATTTTGTTGAGGATTTTTGCATCTGTATTCATCAGTGATATTGGTCTGTAGTTTTCTTTTTTGTAGTATCTTTGTCTGGTTTTGGTATAGGATGATGGTGGCCTTGTAGAATGAGTTTGGGAGTGTCCCTTCCTCTACAAATTTTTGGAAGAGTTTGAGAAGGATGGGTGTTACCTCTTCCCTAAATGTTTGATAGAATTCACCTGTGAAGCCATCTGGTCCTGGACTTTTGTTTGTTGGAAGATTTTTAATCACAGTTTCAATTTCATTACTTGTGATTGGTCTGTTCATATTTTCTATTTCTTCCTGGTTCAATCTTGGGAGGTTACACCTTTCTAAGAATTTGTCCATTTCTTCTAGTTGTCCATTTTATTGGTGTAGTGTTGCTTGTAGTAGTCTCTAATGATGCTTTGTACTTCTACAGTGTCCATTGTAACTTCTCCTTTTTCATTTCTAATTTTATTGATTTGAGTCTTCTCCCTCTTTTTCTTGATGAGTCTGGCTAAAGGTTTAGCAATTTTGTTCATCTTCTCAAAGAACCAGGTTTTAGTTTTATTGATCTTTGCTATTGTTTTGTTTCTGTTTCATTTATTTCTGCTCTGATCTTTATGATTTCTTTCCTTCTACTAACTTTGGGGTTTTTTTTTGTTTTTCTTCTTCTTCTTTCTCTAGTTCATTTAGGTGTAAGATTTAGATTGCTTGAGATTTTTCTTTTTTCTTGAGGTAGGATTGTATTGCTATAAAATTCCCTCTTAGAACTGCTTTTTCTGCATCCCATAGGTTTTGGATTGTCATGATTTCATTGTCATTTTTCTCTAGGTATTTCTGATTTCTTCAATAACCTCTTGGTTATTTAGTAACATATTGTGTAGCCTCAAAGTGTTTGTGTTTTTTACCTTTTCTTCCCTGTAATTTATTTCTAATCTCATAGGATTGTGGTCAGAAAAGATGCTTGATATGATTTCAATTTTGTTAAATTTACCAAGGCTTGATTTGTAACCCAAGATGTGATCTAACCTGGAGAATGTTCCATGTGCATTTGAGAAGAAAGTGTAATCTGCTGTTTTTGGATGGAATGTCCTATAAATATCAATTAAATCTATCTGGTTTATTGTGTCATTTAAAGCTTGTGTTTCCTTATTAATTTTCTGTCTGGATGATCTGTCCATTGGTATAAGTGAAGTGTTAAAGTCCCCCACTACTATTGTGTTACTGTTGATTTCCTCTTTTATAACTGTTAGCATTTGCCTTATGCATTGAGCTTCTCTTATGTTGGGTACATATGTATTTATAATTGTTATATCTTCTTCTTGGATTGATACCTTGATCATTATTTAGTGTACATCCTGTCTCTTGTAATAGTCTTTATTTTAAAGTCTCTTTATCTGATATGAGTACTGCTACTCCAGCTTTCTTTTGATTTCCATTTGCATGGAATATCTTCTTCCATCCTCTCACTTTCAGTCTGTGTGTGTCCGTGGTCTGAAGTGGGTCACTTGTAGACAACATAAATATGGGTCTTGTTTTTGTATGCATTGAAGGAGCCTGTGTCTTTTGGTTGGAACATTTAATCCATTCACATTTAAGGTAATTATCAATATGTATGTTCCTATTACCATTTTGTTCATTGGTTAGGGTTTGTTTTTGTAGGTCCTTTTCTTCTCTTGTGTTTCCCACTTAGAGAAGTTTCTTTAGCAACTGTTGTAGAGCTGCTTTGGTGATGCTGAATTCTTTTAGCTTTGCTTGTCTATAAAACTTTTGATTACTACATCAAATCTGAATGAGATATTTTCCAGGTAGAATAATCTTGGTTGTAGGTTCTTCCTTTTCATCACTTTAAATGTATTGTGTACTCCCTTCTGGCTTGTAGACTTTATGCTGAGAAATCAGCTAATAACCTTATGGGAATTCCATTGTATGTTATTTGTCATTTTCCCCTTTTTGCTTTTAATAATTTTTCTTTGTCTTTAATTTTTGTCAGTTTGATTACTATATGTTTCAGCATGTTTCTCCTTGGGTTTATCCTGCCTAGGACTCTGCACTTCCTGGACTTAGGTGGGTATTTCCTTTCCCATGTTAGGGAAGTTTTCGACTCTAATCTCTTCAAATATTTTCTCTGGCTTTTCTCTGTCTCTTCTGCTTCTGGGATCCCTATAATGTGAATGTTGTTGCATTTAATGTTGTCTCAGTAAAACTTGAATCTGATTCTCTGTTGTTGGGTGGGGCTGAGTTCCCTCCCTGTTGGTTGTTTGACCTGAGGTGACACAGCACTGGAGCCTACAGTTTCTTTGGTGGGGCTAATGGTCGACTCCAGGAGGGCTCACTCCAAGAAGTACTTCTCAGAACTTCTGCTGCCTATGTCCTTGTCCCCATGGTGAGCCACAGCCAACCCCCACCTTTGCAGGAGACCCTCCAACACTAGCAGGTAGGTCTGGTTCAGTCTCCTATGGGGTACTCTCCTTCCCCCTGGGTCCTGATGTGCACACTACTTTGTGCATGCCCTCCACGAGTGGAGTCTCTGTTTCCCCCAGTCCTATCAAAGTCTTGCAATCAAATCCCGCTAGCCTTCAAAGTCTGATTTTCTGGGAATTCCTTCTCCCTTTGCCAGACCTCCAAGTTGGGAAGCCTGATGTGGGGCTCAGAACCTTCACTCCAGTGGGTGGACTTCTGTGGTATAATTTTTCTCCAGCTTGTGAGTCACCCACCCAATGGTTATGGGATTTGATTTTATTGTGATTGCACCCCTCCTACCATCTCACTGTGACTTCTCCTTTGTCTTTGGATGTGGGGTATTTTTTGTGTGTGAGTTCCAGTGTCTTCCTGTGGGTGATTGTTCAGCAGTTAGTTGTGATTCTGGTGCTCTCGTGAGAGGGAGTTTTTCCTTGTTTACTTTGTGTTTTTTGTTTGTTTTTTCATTGATTTTTTTGGAGTATAGTTGCTTTACAGTGTTGTGTTAGTTTCTGCTGTACAGAAAATTGGATCAGCTATGCATATATATATATATATATATATATATATATATACATATATATATATATGTATATATATATCCCCTCTTCTTTGGATTTCCTTCCCATCTAGGTCACCACAGAGCATTGAGTACAGTTCCCTATGCTATACAGTAGGTTCACATTAGTTATCTATTTTATACAAAGTAGTGTATATATGTCAATCTCAATCTCCCAATTCATCTTGCACCCCCCTCCCCCCAGTATCCGTATGTCCTTTCTCTAGGTCTGTGTCTCTATTTCTGCTTTTCAAATAAGTTCAATTGCATCATTTTTCCATATTCAACATGTAAGCAATATTATATTATATTTGTTTTTCTCTTTGTGACTTAGGTTTTATTTTTATCATTTGCCTTGGGTTTTGTTTGTCTGTTTTCTTCCCTCCCCCCTTTTCTTGATCACACTGTGTGGCTTGTGGGGGTCTTGGTTCCTCGACCACAGTATGGACCTGAGCCCCCAGTGTGGGAGCTCTGAGTCCAGGACTCTGGATCTCCAGAGAATTCCTGGATGCAGGGAATATTAAATGGTGTGAGCTCTCCTGGAGGTATCCATCTCAACACCAAGACCTGGCTCCACCCAACTGAGTGCAGGCTCCAGTGCTGTACACCTCATGCCAAACAACAGCAAGACAGGAAACAGCCCCACCCATCAGGAGACAGACTGCCTAAAGTTGTGCTAAGCTCACAGACACCCCAAAATACACCACCTTACATGGCCCTGCCCATCAGAGGGACAAGACTCAGCTCCACCTCCCAGAGTGCAGGGACCAGTCCCTCCCACCAGGAAGCCTACACAAGTATGTGGACCAATCTCACTCACCAGGGGGCAGACACCAGAAGCAAGAGGAACTATGACCCTGCAGCCTGCAGAAAGGAGACCACAAACACAGTAAGTTAGACAAAATGAGATGACAGAGAAATATGCTGCAGATGAAGAAGCAAGGTAAAAACCCATAAGACCAAATATGAGGAAATGAAGAGGAAATAGGCAATCTACCTGAAAAAGAATTCAGAGTAATGGTAATAAAGATGATCCAAGATCTCAGAAATAGAATGGAGTCACGGATTGAGAAGATACAAGAAATATTTATCAAGGACCTAGAAGAAATAAAGAACAAACAAACAGTGATGAACCACATAATAACTGCAATGAAAAATACACTAGAAGGAAACCATAGCAGAATAACTGAGGCAGAAGAATGGATAAGTGAGCTGGAAGATAGAATGCTGGAAATCACTGTCACTGAAGAGAATAAAGAAAAAGAATGGAAAGAAATGAGGACAGTCTCACAGACCTCTTGGACAACACTGAATGCACCAATATTTGAATCATAGGGGTCCCAGAAGAAGAAGAGAAAGAGAAAGGGTCTGAGAAAATATTTGAAGAGATTATAATCAGAAACTTCCTTAACATGGGAAAGAAAATAGTCACCCAAGTCCAGGAAGCACAGAGAATCCCATACAGGATAAACCCAAGAAGGAACTCAGCAAGACACATATTAATCAAACTCACAAAAGTTAAATACTAAGAAAAAATATTAAAAGCAACAAGGGAAAAGCAACAAATAACATACAAGGGAATCCCAATAAGGTTATTAGCTGATTTTTCAGCAGAAAGTCTGCAGGCCAGAAGGGTGCGGCAGGATTTATTTAAAGTGATGAAAGGTAAAAACTACAACCAAGATTACTCTACCCAGCAAGGATCTCATTCAGATTTGACAGAGAAATCAAAAGCTTTAAAGAAAAACAAAAGCTAAGAGAATTTAGCATCACCAAATCAGCTCTACAAAAAATGCTAGCAGGGAACACAAGAGAAGAAAAAAACCTACATAAACAAACCCAAAACAATTAAGAAAATGGTAATAGGAACGTACATATCAATAATTACCTTAAATGTAAATGGATTAAATGTTCCCACCAAAAGTCACAGGATAGCTGAATGGATACAAAAACAAGACTCATATATATGCTGTCTACAAGAGACCCACTTCAAACCTAGGGACACATACAGACTGAAAGTTAGGGGATGGAAAAAGATATTCCATGGAAATGGAAATCAAAAAATGCTGGAGTGGCAATACTCATATCAAACAAAATAGACTTTAAAATTAAGACTGTTACAAGAAACAAGGAAGGATGCTACATAATGATCAAGAGATCAATCCAAAAAGAAGACAAAATAATGGTAAATATATATGCACCCAACATAGGAGCACCCCAATATATAAGGCAAATGCTAACAGCCACAAAAGGGGAAATCAACAGTAACACAATAACAGTGAGGGATTTTAACACCCCACTTACATCAATGGATAGATCATCCAGACAGAAAACTAATAAGGAAACATAAGCCTTAAATGACACATTAGACCAGATAGATTTAATTCATATTTATAGGACATTCTATCTGAAATCATCAGAATACACTTTCTTCTCAAGTGCACATGGAACATTCTCCAGGATAGATCGCATCTTGGGTCACAAATCAAGCCTCATTAAATTTAAGAAAATTGAAATCATATCAAGCATCTTTTCTGACCACAATGCT
The DNA here is from genome assembly GCF_949987515.2 of Delphinus delphis. Lineage (NCBI taxonomy): Eukaryota > Metazoa > Chordata > Mammalia > Artiodactyla > Delphinidae > Delphinus > Delphinus delphis. The sequence goes on from NC_082685.1 coordinate 16,797,142, forward strand.
ATGAGATTAGAAATCAATTACAGGAAAAAAAAAACCTGTAAAAAACACCAACAGGTGGAGCCTAAACAATATATTACTAAACAACCAATGTACTTATATGAATTGTCTAATTATAAAAATGTAACAAACTAGCAAAAAAAAAAAAACCCTACAAAGAAAAGATCAGGATTAGATGGTTTCACAGTTAAATTCTACCAATTACAAAAATGCCAGTCTCTTTAAAACTCTTCCAAAATTAAAGATAATAGAACATTCTTACTCATTTTAGCAGGTCAGCATTACCCTGATACAAAACCAAGATAATGACACTATTGCAAGAAAGAAATACTATGGGTCAATATCCTTAATTAATATAGATGCAAAAATTCTCAACAAAATACTAACAAACTGAATTTAACAACACACTAAAAGGATTATATGCAATGATCAAGTGAGATTATTCCAAGGATGCAAGAATGATTTATGGAAATCAATAAATGTGATATACAACATTAATAGAGTGAAATATAAAAATCATGTGATCTTCTCAATAGATGCAGAGAAAGCATATTAAAAAATTCAAAATTTTGTCAGGATAAAAACTCTCAACAAAGTTGGTATGGAAAAACACACCTCAACATAACAAAGGCAATATATGACAAGCCCACAGCTGACATCATACTCAAAAAAGTGAAAGACTGAAATCTTTTCCTCTATGATCAAGAACAAGAGAAGGGTGCTTACTAGCACCACTCTAATTCAACATGGTACTGGAAGTCCTAGCTAGAGCAGTTAGGAAATACAAAGAAATAAATTCATACATATCAGAAAGAAAGAATTAAAATGTCCTCTTTTGCAGATGAAAGGACCTTATATATAGAAAACTGTAAAGACTCCACAAAAAAACCTGTTAGATCTAATAAAGAAATTCAATACATTTTCAGGATATAAAATCAACATATGAAAATTCAGTTGCATTTCAATACATTAACAATGAACTATCTGAAAAGGAAATAAAGAAAACAATTCTATTTACAATACATTGAAAATAATAAAACAGGAATTAATTTAACCAAGAGTAAAAAAAAATACTATAAAACATTGGTAAAAGAAATTGAAAAAGACATAAATAAATTTAAAAATATGTTGTATTCATAGATTGAAAGAGTTAATATTGTAAAAATGTCTATACTACCAAAAGTCAACTATAGAGTCAATAAAATGCCCATCAAAAACCTAGAGTCTGTCATACAGAGTGAAGTAAGTCAGAAAGAGAAAGACAAATACCGTATGCTAACACATATATATGGAATTTAAGAAGAAAAAATGTCATGAAGAACCTAGGGGTAAGACAGGAATAAAGACACAGACCTACTAGAGAATGGACTTGAGGATATGGGGAGGGGGAAGGGTAAGCTGTGACAAAGTGAGAGAGTGGCATGGACATATATACACTACCAAATGTAAAATAGATAGCTAGTGGGAAGCAGCCACATAGCACAGGGAGATCAGCTCAGTGCTTTGTGACCGCCTAGAGGGGTGGGATAGGGAGGGTGGGAGGGAGGGAGACGCAAGAGGGAAGAGATATGGGAACATATGTGTATGTATAACTGATTCACTTTGTTATAAAGCAGAAACTAACAAAAAAATTTTTTGAAAAAAGAAAGAGCCAATTGTGAATTCATACTATATTACAAGTTTAGTTTTTTAAAACCCCTGAGAAAAAGAGCAGGAGACATATGCAATGAAAGCACACAGACTGAGTCACTCCAGAGACAATGAAGGAAGAAAGGGTTTTTACTTAGACCTATACCTAATTTACTCTTGGATTCTGATTTAAAAGGCTACTCCTGATATCATACCTCTGCTTAAAAAAACAGAAAGTCTCCACACCATCCAGTGAATCGAGTGAAAATTTCAAAGCAGAGTATTTGAGAGCTATGACAATCTGGATCTAATCTACTTTCACCATCTTAGTGCCAACAATAGCAACCCTGTGGGCACCCTATGCTTCAGCCAAATTTGAATAGTCAATGTTTCTTCAACATCTTTTTCCCTCTGATCCACTAGTACTTTGAACTGTGAAAGGATTTGCTCACTTCCTACTCACACTACTGTTATATATACTTAATACATTATATCTCCCTCAGGAAACTGTGAGCTCCCTAAAAGTAGGAACTCCTCTTAATTCACCATGCTACATATTCCACCATACCCATTCCAGGGCAGAAAGCCCAGCATAGACAATGTTTACTTACAAATACTGAAACGAAAGATCAGGAATAGAAATTAAGGAAACAATCCCATTTACCATCACATCAAAAAGAATAAAATACCTAGGAGTAAATCTACCTAAGGAGACAAAAGACCTGTACTCTGAAAACTATAAGACGCTGATGAAAGAAATTGAAGATGACACAAACAGATGGAAAGATATACCATGTTCTTGGATTGAAAGAATCAATATTATCAAAAAGACTATACTACCCAAGGCAATCTACAGATTCGGTGCAATCCCTATCAAATTACCAATGGACCCAGGTGTGGAGACAACACAGAGTGCAGTGAGGAGCATCACTATATGGATGAGGGCCAAGTGACAGGAAATCAGGTCACTAGGCTTAGACCTGAGATCCAGGATGAGTATGAGAATGTGGAAGAGAAGGAGAAAAGCATTGGCTGAGACTCCAACCCCACACTGGAAAAAAAAAAACCCCAGCATTTTTAATGACAACGTAAGTGGAAACTGATGTTCTTAATGGCATAGAGGAAATGTGTTTTGTGTATATGCAAATAATAATAATAATAAACCTCACATTATCAAGGTTCTTTCTTCAGTAGTTAAATCACCACAATTATCAGGTTTGTTTCCCCTAATTATTCTTGATTAACCCTAACTACCTCATACAATTTTTTTAAAATAAATCCTCAGCCTTACTTTCTATGACAAGTTATATATGAAATATGTGTAATTTGTTTTATATATAATATTTAATTACCATTTTATATATTTATATTAAATACATTATATAATATATATATTATTTATTAACTATTATATATAACTTTGTAGATTAATACAAAATTATAATATTATAAATATATATCCCAAAATATCTATAATACAGGTGTACATTACCTATACTCCTATTGTATAACAGACCCTCACTCTTTACAAAACATTTTTTTCTGTTCCACATTCCCTAATTTAGTAATGAACAAATAATGATTCAAAACAGTTATATATGTATAAAATTTCTCAATAGTATTTATAAAGCTGAACTGAGTAAAATTTTATGAATGTGGAAAGAATGACCAAAACTTAGGAAAAATAATACCCAGTTGAGTCTTTCTCATATCACAGCATTTTGACACTTTCTATTATTCATCACTCTTCTATATTTATGAACCCTTATCATTACATTGGACCCCCAATAATACGAAATAACCTCTCTATATTAAATCATCAGATTAGAATACTTAGTTCCATATACTCCCTTATTTTCCTATTCCCAGAATCTGGGGAGTAGGATGTGGATATCTTTGGGGGTGTTATTCTGCTTGCCACAACTCCTACTAAATGTATCACCTCAAAATGGCTCTGGGTCTCTCTCAGTTTTGAGTTTCTATCCCAGAGATCCCTCATATAAACTGTACTGATCTCAAGAAGGAATTGCTAAAATCCAGCTTTCAATTACCAACTGGATAGAAACTACATTTATTCTCTTTATGACATCCATGATGCTGCATCAAAATGGATCACATAATGATCCTTTACTTGAGACTTCATTGCTATGAAGATACCCTCCCATGCCTTAGAAAATACTTAGGTTTTTAAAAGTAGAGAAACTTTCCCTCTCATTTTAATCAAGATATCTCCAATATCAAAACACCTTGTACAATGTCATAAATATTTCTGCAATTACTATTTCATGTTAGTTTCCTGGATACATGCATCATTATTTTTATCAAGTTACTTTAATCTAGTAATCAGCTGTATGCCACTGACAAAATGGAAAACCGTCATATTCACTCAGGAATATATTTGATATAGAATAGTGCTCAATTATTTATTCATGGTCACTCATAAGTTGACGGCCAATAAATATAAATACATAGGACAATTCAGAAATCTTGACAGTATTCTTAGCTCATGCTCAGAAATGGAGTATTGTTCTAAATGACTTAATATGCATACATTTATAAAGGAGAAATTGTATAACTGATTGTGATTGTTACTCTATCTCCAAAAACTTAATCTATAAAGGTACGTATATATCTTAAATGCCAGGACCAAACAACTGATAATCCCCACCAGCATACATATGAATGTTCATTACATTATGAATTTTGCTGTCCTGCTGGACTCAGGAGAAGCACCAGGATAATATTGACTTAAAGACTTAATAGTCCCCACATTTTAAGGATCACAGTTCACGAATAGTAAAAGAATATTTAAGCATGGACTAGCATTATATTAATGTATAATTATTTACATAAATATATGAATATTTTATTAATATACCACATGTATCAGAACCTTATACTAAAAAAGAAAATTAAAATAATTAGATAATATACACAATAATTTTAATACTTTCTATTCTCATCCCATTAGATATCCAGCTCACCTCCTCTAATTTATATCCCTCACTCAACAAGGGACTATCATGTCCTAAAAATGAGGTGATCATTAAATGGCATCTTTCTCCAATGAGGTTCTTGAGGAAACTGGTGTTCAGCCTGGATAGGAAAGTTACATGGTTCTCATGGATTTGGGTTGACTACTAAAGTATAACTAATCTTACTAGATATTTTGAAAATTTATCTCAACTGTAAGAACTGAAAAATTAACTGATTAGTTGCCAGTAACATACTTCTGCATCGAAAAAGAACGTCATTTGATACGTATCTGGTTTTTTTTGTTTTTTGTTTTTGCCACACCATGCAGCTTGTGGGATCTCAGTTCCCTGACCAGGGACTGAACCCAGGGCACAGCAGTGAAAGCACTGAATCCTAACCACTAGACCACAAGGGCACTCCCTATCTGAATTTTAAATTTCACTTTCTGTTTTGTGTATTTATATGATGAATCTGGAAATTCCAACATGGAAGACCCATGGAACATGCAATAATATGGTGCTGACTTGAGAGAACGGAAATAGAAGAAATATCCACAGAACTCAGAGATTCATCAAAGTGCAAAGGAGCATATTGGGTCCTATCTGATACATTAAAGACTTAAAAATCTGAATGCACTTCTGAGCACTCACTATGAGAAGTGGCAACCAGTGTTGCTAGGGCTAAGGGTGAAGCACATGACCACTCTCAGTAAACAGGTAACCTAGATCAAGTCCATTCTCATTATATTGTCTTTAACCTTAGGCTAATCTCAATATTATGAGCCCCAAATTATACACATAATCATAGATATTTCTGGGGGAAAGAATGGTATTGAATGGACAAGGAACAAAAGCTTGACCATAAATCTGAGCCTAGATCAGACATCTGGATTAAAGAGAAGGAGTGTAATGAAATGAAGAAGGCTTTCACAAGAACCCAAGTGCTACCTTGCGCAAGATGAATGTGTTCTTTTGAAGAAAGTGAAGTTTAATAAAATATTTTCCTTATTTTTACAATAATGTGAAATTGTTAGAGTATTTTATTTAATAAATGTATATAAGATCCTCGTACTCACTCTGGTGTATTTAAGTATGTATTCTATATGATAAAATAACATTCTGCATATTGTTTTACTAGTATTACGTTAGTGAAAGTGCCATTTTCCTCATCAGAATTCCCGTAATCTATGAATGTTTTTAAAAGATCTATGACTGGACATCGACAGCATAAAGAGATCATGAGAATTTCAGGTGACAAGAGGAGGGAGGTTCAGTTTTGTTCAGTGGCAATAATTAGTAACATGAAAAACAAAGCTGGCTATGTCATTAATGGAAAAATCCCTTTCTCACCATGATTAGTACATAAGACCTTTATGAAGAGTCAAATTCCAAAAAATTCATAAGATAAATATCAGATGCCACTGAATAAGTAAAATGCAACTGCTATTGCATGACAATTGAGCTTAGTATCAGGTGCACTTGGAAGCACAAAGATATTTATAATTTTAAGATATTAATTCTCAGCTCTCTTAGGGAAAATCATAGAAAGGGAGAGTATCACTGCAAAAGAGACAGAAAAACACTGTAAGGTCTTGATCACAAAACAAGACGAATTTGGTAAACCCTAAAAGTCCTATCAGGCAGTGGTTTTTTTTTTTTCAGACAATAACATCTTGTTTTATGACATCATGATTTTTAAAAGTTGTAAATATTATAAGTAGACTAAAGTATCTACAAACTTAAAGAACAAAGACATGTGACTAGATCATTCTGAATTTGTTTAGATAACTTATATTTCAAAGGTAAAAATTCACCTAAGTACATACAGTAAGTAAAATTGAGAAAAATTAGAAATAGTTTGAAATATCAAATGCAATTCCAATTAAAACACAATGTCACAAAATTATAAAGCTACTTTCAAAAATCTATAAATTTAATGCTTGATAAGATTCATGAAATTGATCTTTTCATCTGGAAAAATCCATTATATTTATTTATGATTAACTAGGATATGAGACTGAAATTACGAGAAGAGAATTCTTCTGACACTTCATTTGGTAAATCCTGTCTCATCCCACCACTCAACTGAGTCTTGAGCTCTCTCGGTAAATAAAACTGAGAAAAAGACACCAAGCAGAGTCTTTGGAGTGAGTCCATGTGTGAGAAGAGACACCCAAGGTCTGATTATAAGGAAGGAATGTCTTCAGTTCATCTCCCCACAGGCTCATAGCTGGCACATGACATAGTCATGTCACCTGTAGAATCTGGAAAGCTCTGATCTTGGGATTGTTAGACATGGAAGCCACCAAAGGGAAAACTGAACGTACCTTATTGCTGGAAAACAACAGAAAAGAAGCAGCTGGGTTCCAAACGTTTCCCTGTGTGAGCTCATTTTCCTAGGTCATCTTGCCCTAATGAATTGTAGTGTCTCAGTTCTTGTCAACACAAAAGAAGCCTAACAGTAGCTCTAAATTCAAAACAAGTAGAACACTTATGTCAGAGCCCCCAACGTACCTCTACGGGTTCAAGTGATTTCTGCTGGTCTTCACCAGTGTTCTCCATTGGTCTCTATTTTAGGTCATAACTCAACTAGAAGTTCCTTTGTGAGAATTAGGAAAATATCCTCTCATCCTCACCTACAAGGTGAAGAATTTGTCCTCCAGAGAACACAGCTCTAAGCAAGAGCACCTGGGAAGGGGAGCAGAAGGCGGGCTGCTTTTCACTCCCCCATGTACTTTTCCAGGTGCATTCAGAGAGGATGGAAAGGACACTTCCATTCTAAAAGCACTATAGTTGGGGATGTAAAATGTCTGTCCTCAGATATCTTGCTTTGCTGTGAAGGGTCAGGTTCTTCTGGTGGTGTGTTCTGTCTCAGTCTCCTCTGCTGCTTGTACTCACAGGGCTGTTTTATTTCACATGCTCAATATTAGGGCACCACCCTTTAGCAACAGGTAATACTTTTTCTGTAGCACCATCCTTGTTGTAACTAACCTGGCTACATTTTTGGCCCTCTTTCTTAACCAAGCTTCATTTTATACTAATTTGGTGACTTTCATTCCTCTGAAATTATGAATACTAGCACAGGGCACCAGTTCTCAGCCTGTTTGAATTCAACCTGGTCTATTTCTCACAAATCATTTTTGCTTCTCTAATAAACAAGTCCGTCATTTGGCTTCAGTCAGGAACGCCCACCCCACAGGCTTCTACAGTCTAAAATTACACTTATTCCTGCCATCAACAACCTAGGCCCATCTGTCATTAGCCACCATCACTATGACTTTTTTGTTCAACTCACATGGATATTTTAGGTCTGGAAATGTTGCCATCTTTGAAGCTTAAAGCTTCTTCTTAAACTTTTGTGTAATACCAAGGAAAAAACTTTCAACCAAGAATCCTGTACCCTGAAAGCTATGAGAAATAAAGGCAAAGACATTCCAGATAAACAAAAACTGAGCCAATTTGTTGTTAGCCATCTTACATACTAAAGGAAGTTCTTCAGTCTGAAAGTAAGTGACCCCAGATAGAATGCACAAAAAAGACAGATTACCAGTAAAGGTAATTTTGTAATTATAAGAGACAATATGAATGCGTATTTTTGTCCTTTCTTATTTTAATTAATTTTTAAATCCACTGTATAAAATGTGTATAGAATTGCATGGTTGGCCCTATAAGTATAGGAATGCAATGTATTTCCCAACAAATGTGAAAAGAGGTGGATGGGAACAAAGCTTTTCGGGGCTCAGAAAATTGCTCTAGATTATAACTTGAATCCATAGGGAAAAAATGAAGGGAATATGTTATGGGAAATAATGTTAATATAAAAAACTGCAAATATATAAGTTGCTACATGTAAGCTTCATGGTAATCCCGAAGCAAAAACATATAGTAGCAACACAAAAGTGAAAGAGAAAGCAATCCAAGCATACCGCTAAAAAAATCATCAAATCAAAAAATTCAATTTTTTCTGGGTGTAGTATTCCTGGTTAGCCATTTGTTTTCTTTCGGTATTTTGAATATTTCATCCCACTTCTTTCTGGTCTGCAATGTTTCTGCTAAGAAATCCACCAATATTCTTATGGGTATTCCCTTGTATGTGACATATCCCTTTTCTCTCGTGCTTCCCAAATTGTCTGTCTTGAACTTCTGAAGATTTGATTATAATGCATCTTTGTAGATTTCCTTGGGTTTATCTTATTAGAACCTGTTGGGAATCCTGGATCTGGATGTCTATTCCCTTTGCCAATTTTTGGCCATGACTTCTTTAAGTAAGCTTGCTGCCCTTTTCTCTTTTTGTTTTTTTCTGGGACCCTCATAATGTCTGGTTTATTGGAATCTAAGTCACTTAAGCTTTTTTCACACTTTTTCATTAGTTTTTCTCCTCTGACAAGACAATCCCATCAACCTCTCTTCCAGTTCCCTGATCATTTTATCTGCTTGATTTAGTCTACTCTGGAAACCCTCTACTCTATCTTTCAGTTCAGTTATTGTATTCTTCAGCTTCACGGTTTCTGTTTGGTACATTTAGAGTATATATTTGCTATCTCTTTATTGAAATTCTCATGTTGTTCATGCATTGTTTTCCTGACAACACTGAACATCTTTATGGAAATTACTTTGCTTTCTCTGTCATGTAAATCATACATGTTTGCTTCATTAGAATTGGTTCCTGGAGATTTATCTTATTCCTTTCTTTAGAACATGTTTTCTTGCCTCTTCATTTTCCTTAACTCAGTGTGTCCTGCAATGTGTGTCCTCAGCGTGTCCTTAATTCAGTGTGTCCTTAACTCAGGATATGTGCATTAGACAAAACGGCCGCCTCTCCCAGTCTTCACAAAATGCCCTCATACAGGAGAAGTCCCTCAACAATCATCCTTACCAGAGATTTTGGAAAACTCTCATCCTTCCTAGTCCAAACCACTGTCTTTTTTCTTAGCAGTCCCCAGCCATCTATAGGCTGAGTTCCATCAGCACTCTGAGATACGTAAAAGAGAATCCAGTTCCTTGGGCAGCCATGGGAAATTTTGGAAATTTGTACAAGTAGTCCCACTCTTTCCCTCCCAGGGAGACTTTGGGAACGGAGAGTTTTCTCAGGGTCAAGTGGTGCTGCGCCAGAACATCTTAGACTGTTCAGGCTGCTGTGACAAAATACCGTGGACTAGGTGGCTTATAAGCAACAGAAATTTAGTTCTCACAGTTCTAAAGGTTGAAAAGTACAAGATAAAGGCGTCAGGTGACTTGGTGTCTGATGAGCACTCACTTCTTGGTTCATGGATGGCTGTCTTTTTGCAGTGTCTTCATATGGTAGAAGGGGTAAAGGACTTCTCTGGGGCCTCTTTTATCCTATTCATGAGGGCTCTACCCTTATGATCTAATTACCGCCCAAACCCACCATGTCAAATACCAACACATTGGGAATTAGGCTTCAACGTATGTATTTGTGGGAGAGACACATTCAGTCTATAGTATGGGGGTAGAGCATGTCAGGAGAGGGCATTTCCTTTTTCCTTACTGGCATTGATGTGACTGGTTTCACACTCACCCAAGATGCAAAAGCCTCTTAACTACTTTCTGCATTTTTCATAAAGTAAATTGATTTGGGTATTGTTGACTTGGTGTGCCTGCGGGGAAAAAGATTTTCTAGTGATTCATATTCTGGTTTCTTCCTCATGTCACTAGACTACAAAATTTCTTAAATTCTTTATTTAAAGTTATCATGGAAAATTTGAAATCTTAACAATGATAAGGATAATTACATAATTAACCCTGTCAAAAGTACCCATTACAAGGCTTCAGTGATTCTCATTGTTCTGCTTTTCATTTTCAACTATCAACTCTGATTATCCTGGTGGCATATTAAATATAAGATATAAGATGTTTTTGTTTGTAAGAAACTTAGTACTTTAGTACCTTTAGTATCTTGTGGATGAAGAGAAGGATTAATGAAAATATCATTCTCACACGTAATAAAATACTGTACAAATATTTTAAAACATCATATAAAACCCAGTTAGATAGTGTTTTATGCTTGAAACTCTTGAGTTCTACAATCAACAGATATTTCACATGATATAACATTTTAGGTCTAATATTTACCTGGAGAATCAAAAGTGACAATGAATGAATACATTTAATGTTGTATAAATGGCCATAGACTAGGTTTGGTATGGAAAATGTGAAATAAACTAGATATTCCCAAGCCATTTATTGTGAAAACAAACACAAGGGAGGAAGAAAAGACATTCAATTTTAAGGGTAACTGATAAAAAGTCCAGATGAAAATAATATTCAGGCTTCACAGAAGAACAGAGCTTTCAGCATCTAATTAAAGTTTTCTGCCCATTGGACACGGCATAGCAAAGTTATAATGAGGGAGAGAGAAAGCCATATATGTAATGAGAGTCCTTTAGGCAGTGAAAACCTCAGATTTGAAAAATCTCAAGAAGCAGAAAATTGTACTCTAGGACTTGATGATTTATGTACACTTTTCACGTAACAAAGACTCCCCAGATTAATGAGAAGAAGAAGACACAACCTATTGGAGAATGGAGGGAAATAGTAATTTATAGAAACAAGATGACTCTTCATTCGGCTGAGCAGAAATTGGAACAAAACGTACATGGAATATTTAACTCCCATGAGAAGGTCCTCAAGATGCTTACCAAAACCCCACACTTTCGGTTTGAAATTGACCACTCTTAGCCCTGGATCAAAGCATTCCACCCATGGACCCTAATAAAGGCATGGGCCCCAGGTGCTGCCCTGCTCTCCCTGCCTGCACCCTGCCTTAACCTCCCTGCATGTATCCTCAAGGTGAGCCACGTATTTCCACCAGGACCTGTGAGTAATAAACTCCACTATTTCAGTTCCCTAGTGGTGTTTTCTTGAACCCTCGATGGCCAGCTGACACCTTGGGGGCTCTAATTAACGAATGTTAATTTAATAAAGTCACAACACTTTGCTTCCAAATCTTCTGTATAAAAAACCCTTCTCCCCTAGTTTTTGTTGGTAGAGTGCTCCAACCACTTCCAGTTTAGCACAGCCCAATTGGGATGGATGTATTCTCAAAAAAACGCTTGAAAAACTTAACATGCCTCAGTTTGTCTTTTTTTGTTTTGTTTTTGTTTTTTTGTGCAGTACGCGGGCCTCTCATTGTTGCGGCCTCTCCCGTTGCGGAGCACAGGCTCCGGACGCGCAGGCTCAGCGGCCATGGCTCACGGGCCCAGCCGCTCCGCGGCATGTGGGATCTTCCTGGACCGGGACACAAACCCGTGTCCCCTGCATCGGCAGGTGGACTCTCAACCACTGTACCACCAGGGAAGCCCTCTCAGTTTGTCTTTTAACACACTATATACTGCAAATTATTTAATTAGTTCCTTTTCATTGTGTCTTCAAATTTCGTCCATTTTTTTCTCACATAAAGAATCCTCCCGTGAAGACACAGACTCCCTATAATTGGGGACCTGGCACCTGTGGTCTGCCTTCCTGAGATCAACCACCTGTCTAGCCGTCTTCCTGGTGCCCGATTCAGACTTGCTGATATAGCACACGGAAAAGGAAACAGAGCTGCTGATATGGAAGGCACCTGAGAGCTTAAACCCGGGATCCACATGCCTTCTTCAGTTTCTCTTTCTCCTGAACCCCCGGTTTACAGTATGGCAAATTTTCTTGTTTCTATTCACCCCCATTATTTTTTTAATTTGCTTTGAGAGACAGGGATCGCGTTCACTGGTAGCTCTAGATACACATTCTTAACTCTTCATAAACCACCCAAGCAATCCACAATCACTTTTCTTCTCAATCTACAGTTCTGAAGCAGTGAAAGTCTTCTTTGTTCAGTTTGGAATCGCACATGTTCTTTGGACCAATTGCAGTGTCCAGGGGAAAGGGGGAACCCTTGTTAGCTGAGCCTTTGGACATCTTCAGGCAGATTGCTCTGATTGGTTCCTCCAGGCATCCCTGTGATTTGTCTAAACTTCAGGTCAGGAAGAAACTGAGGCTAGATACAGTGTATTAATGAAAGAAAGAGGGCAAGGGGGCAGGGAAGGTAGGGGAAGGAAGGGAGGGAGAGAAAGAGAGAAAAGAAATTAATGAAATACAAGAAAAAAGACACAAAATACATCTCATAAGGTTAAAACTTTCAATATTTTGCTATTTTTTCTGCATGTTTGTATTTTTATGAATTGGCTTTGGTCATAATTTTTAAAAAAGAACAGAAAAACCCATAAAAATGAACTCTATAAAGATGCACCTGCTGTAGGGAACATCTTTTTAAAGCACTCTTGGTAGAGCCACCTCAACCTTTTGGTTTATGATTGGTTGATGCCCTGTAGGAGGACTATCCAATCAGAGTGGATATTTCCTTCTTGTCCAATCAGAACAAGGCTTTCAGGAGTCCTCATCTGAATATAGCAACTATAAATAGGCCACTCCTGCCCCAACCTGACACTTTCCCTTCTGTAGGGCTGGGCTTGTTTGCGCTTTAGTTTTGGGGTTCTGCTAGTTCCCAAAGATAGAGTGCCACTGCAGCAGTGAGGAGAGGAACAGGAGAATCACAGTGGCGGCAGCAGGAAGGGCTGCCCCACAGGTGCATGAGGTGCTGGAGCAGGTTCCATGTTGAGAACTTTCCTAGGTCCAAGTGTTTCCCGGTCTCCCGAGGTCTGGTGCCTTGGAAGTCTCCTTGTTAATGTCTGTGAACGTGTCGCATGGGGGCCACAGGCAACCACAAGCCCTGGACAGTGTCCTCTGGAAGGCAGGAAGAATACCTTGTGACGTGTGTGTATTTTCCTTGAACCGCTGCTGGTTGTAAGGGTCCTTCTTGCAGGTACTGCCTAGTGTCTCAGCTAGTTCTGCTGGGGACAGAGGTGTCAGTCCTGGTTGAGAGGAAGGAGGTTTCACTGGCTCCTCGTTGTTCTAGGAGCACTAGATACATCCCCCTCGGATCCTGCTGGGCCTGGGAGCCACCTTGTCCTGTCATAGGGCCTCTGGTCAATCTGGGGAGGAATGAGCCTATTCGGCTGCCTTGTGTTCGTAGATTGTGGGAAACACCTGATGGGTCTCGTTCTTCAGTTAAGTGGGAGAGCTAAGGCACCCTGCTACTTTTCCTTTTCACTGCCTTTCAGAGTTCTGCTTTGAGTAATTCTTATGTTATTTCCAGGGTTTGTAGTTGTGCTTGGTAGAGAGGAGCAAGGAAGAAGGAAGACGTGTCTACTCTGACTTGTCCAGACTGGAAGTTCCTACTCCCCCGTCTTTTTTGTCGATTCAGGATTCTTCTCACATCCTAAACTAAGTTATCTAAGTTGGATTTGAAGTTTCCTCCAACAAGGCAGTCATAAAATTTACTTCCTATAATTTTTGGTTGCATGATCCAACCAAACTCACCACCCTTGATCATTTACTGCTACATGACCCCCATGCAGCAAAACCACACAAGTTACAGGATGCTAGAAAAAAAGAGGCAAGCTGCTGCCTTCCATCCAAATAGAGTAACATTAGCATGTCACTCACAAGCCCTCATCACTTTTTATCTCACATAAAAATTAGGGCTCCTCTGGTGGCGCAGTGGTTGAGAGTCTGCCTGCTGATGCAGGGGACGCGGGTTCGTGCCCCGGTCCGGGAAGATCCCACATGCCGCGGAGCGGCTAGGCCCGTGAGCCATGGCTGCTGAGCCTGTGCGTCCGGAGCCTGTGCCTCCGGAGCCTGTGCTCCGCAACGGGAGAGGCCACAACAGTAATAGGCCCGCGTACTGTAAAAAAAAAAAAAAAATTAAGGCTCCTCAATTAGACCTCCATTCTCTTTGCTGCTACTTATGTACTGTATAAAAAGTTGTATTCTCAATTCCCATCTGATTCTCCTTCAGCCATTCAGATTTCGCCTGCCTTCTTGGTTGGAGCCTGGCTTCCTTCATCAGCAACTGTGTTCTCTCCACCTATTGCTAAACCTGATGGGTTTTTTTTCCCACAACCTCTAGCACTGTGATATGTATTATTTTCACAACTTTCAACAAATGTTAGGAAATTTTAAAATATCACAACACTTAGTTTAACTTCCTAAATTTTTAGGAAGGACTGAAATTTAGGCCTGCATTATTTTTTTTACGGAAACCAATCTTAGAGAGATTTTAGATTATTAGAAAGGCATGAACAGTGTAGAGAAACAGTAGGAGAAATAGAAAAAAAATAAAAATTAAAAGCAAAAATTAAAAGTTGTTGCTATCAGTTTCTCTACACTGCTGGTCAGTCTGTGTGTGGATCTTGATTTCCATATCAGTCAGTAGGTAACCACTATCTGCTTCCTGTTGTTACATAGAGATTGTATTTTCTAATCTATAGTGGCAGAAAGCAGGTCAGTGTTTTCCTGAAGACCAGCAGAAGGCACAGGAGAGAAATGACAAAGGGAGGCAAGGAAAATTGGGGGATGATAGATATATTCATTATGTTGACACTTTCACTGGTTATATGTATGTATAAAACCATTTTAAAGCCCCCCAAGAAAACATATCAAGTAGTTTATTTAAAAAATGAAAACTACATAGGGACCTCAAATCTTCATATTATAGTGGAGTAGAAGACCTCAATCACATCTTGATAAAATGTTTCCCAGGTATAGCTTCATATACAGCATGGAGTGAACAAGAAGAGACAAAAACCTAAAACCAGCATTCTAAGGGCAATCAGTGAAAACCCGATCAGGAAAGACCACCAGGGCCAAAGTCAGATTTAGTGATTCCATGCAGTGAGGGAAGGCATCCAGACAAGAGGGGGAAGGGAATCATCATTTGTAAGTTGTACGTTCCCATTGACGGATTCTGAGGATGGTCCAGGGAAGCAAAGGACAGTTCTGGATTAATGGTGTGTCTGGGGTAAGATTAAGAGAAGCAAGAGTTAACCAAAAATTGGATGTGGTCATGAGGCAAGGGTGGTTTAGCAATTGTATATTCCAGGCATTGCATGGTATAGTAAAGGAGATCTGAAACATCACTGTTATAAAACAGGAGTCATTAAAACATGGGGTGGGGGACTTCCCTGGTGGCACAGTGGTTAAGAAACCACCTGCCAATGCAGGGGACATGGGTTCAATCTCTGGTCTGGGAAGATCTCAAATGCCACGGAGCACCTAAGCCTGTGGGCCCAACTACTGAGCCCGCACGCCACAACTACTGAATCCTGCGCACCCTAAAGCCCATGCTCTGCAACAAGAGAAGATGCTGCAATGAGAAGCCCGCGCACCACAACGAAGAGTAGCACCCTCTCACCGCAACTAGAGAAAGCCCACGCGCAGCAATGAAGACCCAAGGCTTATCAGCAGAGATGACTTGTGTCTGTTTTTATTTTACAGTCCTTGTTGATTTATACACTTTTATATCTGACACCAATTCAGCCTTAAGAGGAAGGCAAAGGGTCAGCTGATCAGGGAGGAAAGATGTGCTGTTTTACGGTTTCAGGGAAAGTAGAGAAGGCATTGGGCTGGAGCAAGGCAGGATGTTGGAACTGAGATTCTTGGATACAGCCAGAAACTTCAAGGGGCCATACAATCATTAAAATTATAGACTGGAGGAAAAAAAATGCCCATTCACTCAGGAGACAAAAAGATGCCTTACTTTGCCGTGGTTACTGCACTGTGTCTCCCCAAAGATAACATTACACTGCACATATTTTGTTTTGTGGCTAAAATTAGCCTCACTCAGTTCCTCTGAGAAGTCACAGGACAGGACTGCTATTCCCCTTGTGCTGATCCAGCGATAGAGGTTGCTTTGTGTCATAGAAGTCCCAGAAGGAGAGGAGATTGTGCTTTTGTAAAAAAAAAAAAATATATATATATATATAGTTCAACTAACAATGGCTGAAAACATCCCAAATGTAACACTGTTTCCTGCAGTTATTTCTTTGCTTTGCATCTCCTTCTTAGAGAATTTTAGGCAAATTTTCTGGTCAACCTTCGGGAAATAGCATAAATTGAAAGGAAGAGAAAACAAGCCTGATTTAGGAAAAAAGGAAATTGCAAGTGTGACATGAGCAGCCTATTTATATAACCTGTATTCAAATTAGGACTCCTAGAACACTTAATTCTGATTAGATAAGAAGGGACTATATCTCCTGAATGCCAACCTTGATTGAAAAATCTTCCTACCTGGCATCAATCAATCAGAAAACAAAAGATTGTGCTGGCTCTACCTTGAGTACTTTGAAAAGACTGTCTCTTACAGCACATACATTTCTGTAGAGTTCAGTTTTAGCTATTCAAAGTTGGTGTTTTTTTTAATCATGACTTAGAACAAGGCATAGAAATAGACGCATGCAGAAAAACAGTTGAGCAAGGTATGAAAACAGTATAAATCTTTTGAGATGTTATGAACTCAATTACTATTGCAAGTCAGTCTACATATTTCAGTGGGTTCTTTTCTCTGAATATTCTCCTATTTATTTCTTTTTTCCTCTCTTCTGGCCTTTCTCTCTCCTTCTTTCCTTTTTTTTTTTTAACATCTTTATTCAAGTATAATTGCTTTACAATATTGTGTTAGTTTCTGCTGTATAAGAAAGTGAATCAGCTATATGTACACATATATCCCTATATTCCCTCCCTCTTGCATCTCCCTCCCACCCTCCCTATCCCACCACTTTAGGTGGTCACAAAGAGATTTTATCATGGATGATGTTGGATTATGAGAAATATTTTTCTTGGTATCTTGATGCATTTATTTTCTTTTTTCTTTTATTCTACTTATATTGTGTGTTATATCAATTGGGTTTGGGGATGTTAAAACAATCTTGTATTCCTGGGATAAACCCCACTCACATGTATACACACATACACCCATTACCCCACTCAAAATAAAGAACATTTCCATCACCCCAAATTTTCCCTCATGCCCCTTGAATCCTTACACCCCATGGACAAACACTGTTTTGATTTCTGCCACCAAGTTTAGTTTTGCCATTTCTTGAAATTCATATACATGAAACCATACATTATGTTTTCCTTTGTATCTGACTTCTTTCAGTCAACAGTGTTTTTCAGATCAATCTATGTTATTATTATGTGTATAAGTATTTTGTTTTTGTTGTTGCTGACAAATATTCTGTGGTAAAAACAAGTGACAAGACACTCATTTATTTTCCTGATTATAGACACCTGGTCTGTGTGCCATTTTAGCCTTCTAAAAACATTCTTTCATAAGTGTTTTTCTCGACATATGCTGTAATTTCCTTTTTTTAAAATTTTATTGGAGTATAAGTTGTTTACAATGTTAGGTTAGTTTCAGGTGTACAGCAAAGTGGTTCAGTTATACAAGTACATATATTCATTCTTTTTCAGATTCTTTTCTCATACAGGTTATCACAGAATATTGAGTAGATTTCCCTGTGCTATGGAGTTGGTCCCTGTTGGTTATCTATCTTATTCAATATATATAGTAGTGTGTGTGTATTCAAACAAGCTTCTGATTTATCCCTCCCCCACATCATGTTTCCCCTTTGGTAACCATATGTTTGTTTTTAATATCTGTAAGTCTGTTTCTATTTTGTAAATCATTCATTTGTTTCCTTTCTTTTTTAAATTAGATTCCACATATGAGTGATATCATATGATGCTTGTCTTTCTCTGACTTACTTCACTTAGTATGATAACCTATAGGTTGGTCCATGTTACTGTGAATGGCATTATTTCATTCTTTTTATGGCTAAGTAATATTCCATTGTATTTATATATGTACCACATCTTCTTTAACCATTTTTCTGTTGATGGACATTTAGGTTGCTTCCATGTCTTGGCTATTTTAAATAGTGCTGCAGTGAACATTGGGGTGCATGTATCCTTTCAAATTATGGTTTTCCCCAGGTATATGCCCAGGAGTGGGACTGCTGGATCATATGGTAGTTCTATTTTTAGTTTTTTAAGGAACCTCCATACTATTCTCTATAGTGGTTGTACTAATTTACATTCCCACCAACAGTGTGGAAGAGTTCCCTTTCCTCAACACCCACTCCAGAATTTACTGTTTGTAGACTTTTTGTTGATGTCCATTCTGACCAGCATGAGATGGTACCTCATTGTAGTTTTGATTTGCATTTCTTTAATAATTAGTGATGCTGAGCATTTTTTCATCTGCTTTTTGGCCATCTGTATATCTTCTTTGGAGAAATGTCTAGTTAGATCTGCCTATGTTTTGATTGGGTGGTTTTCTTGACATAGAGCTGCATGAGCTGTTTGTAAATTTTGGAGATTAATCCTTTGTTGGTCATTTCGCTTGCAAATATTTTCTCCATTCTGTGGGTTTTCTTTTTGTTTTGTTTATGGTTTCCTTTGCTGTGCAAAAGCTTTTAAGTTTAATTAGGTCCATTTGTTTATTTTTAATTTCATTACTCTAGGAGGTGAATCAAAAAAAGATATTACTGTGATTTATGTCAAAGAGTGGTCTGCCTATGTTTTCCTCTAAGAGTTTTATAGGGCTTCCCTGGTGGCACAGTGGTTGAGAGTCCACCTGCCGATGCAGGGGGCACGGGATCGTGCCCCGGTCTGGGAAGATCCCACATGCCGTGGAGCGGCTGGGCCCGTGAGCCATGGCCACTGAGCCTGTGCGGCTGGAGCCTGTGCTCCACAACAGGAGAGGCCACAACAGTGAGAGGCCCGTGTAAAAAAAAAAAAAAAAAACATAGATTGGTTGAATGGGTAAAAAGACAAGATTCATCTGTAAGCTATCTGCAAGAGACTCTCTTTCGATCTAATGACATACATAGGCTGAAAGTAAAAGGGTGGAAAAAGGTATTCTACACAAAGGTTAACCGAAAGAGAGCAGGGGTAGCTACTTAAATCAGACAAAATGGCCTTTAAGTAAAAATTCATCATAAGAGACAAAGGAGGACATTATAGAAAGATAATGAAAGATATCTTCCATTCATCAGGAAGACACAACAAATATATATATATGGTCAGAGGTCCCAAATATATGAAGCAAACATGAGGAAATTCAAGTGAGAAATAGACAGCTCCACAATAATAGTAGGAATATTCAATATCCCACTTTCAACCATGGATAGAACAACCAGACAATCAATAAGGAGACAGAAATCTTGAACAACATTACAGACTAACTGAACTTAACAGACGTACAGAACACTGATCTAACAATGGAAGAATACACATTTTTCTGAAGTGCACATGGAATAGTCTCAAGAATAGACCATATGTTAGGTCACAAAACAAGTCTTAGCAATTTTAAAAGACTGAAAATCATACAAACTATCATTTCTGATCACAGTGGAATGAAACTAAAACTCAACAGGCAAGAGAAAAACTGAATAAAACCTCATATAGGTGGAAATTAAACAACACACTCTTAAACAGCCAATGGAGCAAAGAAGAAATACCAAGGAAAATTAGTAAGTACCTGGATATAAATGAAAATGAAGACACAAAGTACCAAAACTTATAAGATACAGCAAAAGCAGTGTTAAAAAAGAAATTTATATCTGTAAGTTTTACATTAAAAAAAGAAAAGATATCTCATATCTACCACTTAACATTACACTTCAAGGAATGAGAAAAGTAAGACAAACTAAACCTGGATATAGCAGAAGGAAGGAAACAATGAAATTAGAACAGTGATAAATGAAATAAAAACAGAAAAGCAATACAGAAAAACAACAAAAGAGTTTGTTCTTTGCAAAGAACAATGAAATTGATTACTTAACTAACCATGATAAAAGGGAGAATACTCAGATAATTAAAATCAGAAATGAAAGAGGAGACATTACAACTGATTCTACAGAAATAAAAAGTATTATGAGAGAATACTATGAACAACTGTATGCAAAAAAACTGGATAATGTAGAATAAATGAATAAATTCCTAGAAACACAGAATCTATGAAGACTAAATCATGAAGAAATAAAAATATCTGAACAGACCTATAATTAGTAAGGAGATTTAATCATTAATCAAAAACTTCCGAACAAAGAAAATCCCAGGACAGATAGCTTCATTGGTAAGTTCTATCAACATTTAAAGAAGCATTAGGTCATGGGACTTCCCTGGTGGTGCAGTGGTTAAGAATCCACCTGCCAATGCAGGGAACATGAGTTCAATCCCCGGTCCAGGAAGATTTTACATGCCATGGAGCAACTAAGCCAGTGCACCACAACTACTGAGCCTGCACTCTAGAGCCTGTGAGCCATAACTACTGAACCCACATGCCACAATTACTGAAGCCTGCATGCCATAGAGCCCTCATGCTGCAACTACTGAAGCCTGCACACCTGTGCTTTGCAACAAGAAAAGTCACCACAATGAGAAGCCCATGCACCACAATGAACAGTAGTCCCACTTGCTACAACTAGAGAAAGCCTGCGTGCAGCACTGAAGACCCAATGCAGCCAAAAACAAATTTTTTTTTAAAAAAAGAGGAATTAACACCAATCCTCCTCAAACTTCAAGAAATTGAAGAGGAGAGAACACTCCCAGACTGATTTTATGAGCCAGCATTACCCTGATACCAAAGGAAACAAAGACTACAAGAAAAAAAAAAACACAGACTAAAATTCCTAGTGAATATCCATGTAAAAGTTTGCAACAAAATACTAACAAAGAGAGTTTAACAGCACATTAAAAGGATTACACATCATGACCAAATTGGATTTATTCCTGAGATGCAAGGTTAGCTCAACATACAAAATCAACTAATGTAATACACAACATAACAGAATGAGGAAAAAACCCATAGAATCATCTCAAGGAATGCAGAAAAGTCCTTTGACAAAATTCAAACTCTTAAGAAAAAAACCTCTCAATAAACTAGGAGGAGAAAGAAAGTACTTCAACATAATAAAGGCCATATAGGAAGCCCATAGCTACAAATCAACAAGGACTGAAAGGTTTCCTCCTAAGATCAGAAACAAGGCAAAAGTGCTAAATTTCACCACCTGTGTTCAGTATAGTACTGTAAGTCCTAGTCAGAGCAATTCAGCAAAAAAATAAATAAAAGGTATCCAAACTGGAAACAAAAAAGGACAATTATCTCATTCCACAGACAATATAATCTTATATGAAGAAATCCCTGAAGATTGCATGCGCACACACACACACACACACACACGCACACACACACACACACACTTAAAACTAATAAATGAATTCAACAAAGTTGCAGAAAACAAAATCAACACATGAAAACCAGTTGCATTTCTATACACTAACAATGGAGAATCTGTAAAGAAAATTAAGAAAACAATCCCATTAAAAGAGCATTAAAAAGAACAAAATACTTAGGAATAAACTTATCCAAAGAGGTGAAAGTCTTGTACACTAAAACTACAAGTCTTGTACTACAAAACTCACTAAGAACAAATTATCTGAGAAAGACATAAAGAAAATGATCCTATTTGCAATAGCATCAAAAACAATAAAGTACTTAGGAAAAATTTAACCAAGAAGTTGAAAGATCTCTATACTGAAAGACATGGAGCAGTATCCTGTGTTCATGGACTGAAAAAATTAATATTGTTAAAATGTCCATACTACCCAAAGCCATCTCTATCAAAATTTCAATGGCATTTGTTTTTACAGAAAAGGAAAAAAAAAATCCTAAAATTTATATAGAACCACAAAAGACTCCAAAGAGCCAAAGAAATTCTGAGAAAGAAAAAACAAAGCAGGACACATCACATGTCCTGGCTTCTAACTATATTACAAAGTTATAGTAATAAAACAGTATGGTACTGAATTAAAAACAGCAATGGAACATAATCAAGACTTCAGAAATAAATCCATGCAAATATGGTTAACTAATATTTGACAAGGGAGTCAAGAAAACTCAGTGGAGAAAAGACAGTCTCTTCAATAAATGGTGCTGGGAAAAGTGGATATGCACATATAAAAGAATGAAACTAGACCCCTATGTTATACCACTCACAAAAATTAACTCAAAATTGATTAGAGTTAAATGTAAGACCTGAAATCATAAAAGTTCTAAAAGAAAAAATAAGAGAAAAGCTTCTTGGCAGAAGTCTTGGTAATGATTTTTTTAATGAACATGACACCTAAAGCACAAGAAACAAATAAAAAACAAGTGATACTACATCAAGCTAAAAAACTTCTGCACAGCAAAAGAAACAATCAACGATGTGAAAACACAACTTATGGAATGAGAAAACATATTTGCAAAACCATATATCTGATAAAGGATTAATATCCAAAACATATAAAGAACTCTTATAAAACTCAATAGCAAATAAATAATCCAATTTAGAAATGGGCAAAGACCTGAATTGATATTTTTCCAAACAAGATATTCAAATGGTGAACAGGTACTTGAAAAGGTGCTCAACATCACTAATCATTAGTAAAATGCAAATCAAAGTTACAATGAGATATAACTTCATATTTGTTAAAATGCCTATTATCAAAAAGATGAGATAACAAATGCTGATGAGGATGTGTAGAAAAAGGAATCCTTATGCACTGTTGGGGGGGAATGTAAATTGATATAGCCACTATGGAAACAGCATGAAGTTTCCTCAAAGAATTAAAAATAGAACTACCATATGATCTGGTAGTTCAACTTTGGCATGTATCCAAAGAAAACAATCTCTGCACCCCCCGTGTTCATTGCATTATTTACAACAGCCAAGACATGGAAAAAACTTAAGTTTTTTTGACAGATGAATGGACAAAAAAAAAAGTGGTAATATGTACACACACACACACACACACACACACACACACACACGGGAGGGGAGACTAAATGAGTAAATGGAGCTATAATAAATAAATGTTTCCATTTTTTACTGGAATTAAGTAAGTATGATCTGAAGTAAATTGTGATAAATTAAGATGCATATTGCAATCCCAAAAGTAACCACTAAGAACTCCCTAATTTAAAAAAAAAGGATTAGGGGATTCCCTGGTGGCACAGTGGTTAAGAATCCGCCTGCCAATGCCGGGGACACAGGTTTGATCCGTGGTCCGGGAAGATCCCACATGCCACGGAGCAACTAAGCCCATGCACCACAACTACTGAGCCTATGCTCTAGAGCCTGTGAGCCACAGCTACTGAAGCCAGCGTTCCACAACTACTGAAGTCCACATGACACAACTACTGAAGCCCATGCACCTAGAGCCTGAGCTCCACAAAAAGAGAAGCCACTGTAATGAGAAGCCTGCACACCACAATGAAGAGTAGCCCCTGCTCTCTGCAACTAGAGAAAGCCCAGGTGCAGCAACAAAGACACAACACAGCCAAAAATAAATTAATTAATAAAAGGATTAAAGTGGACCACTGGAAAATATTTATTTAATATAAAAAAAGTGGTAAAGAGCTACACAATAACACAAAAGACATGTGATAGAAAATAAATAGCAAAGTGATAGACCTACAGCAAACCATATAAAATAATACTAGAGTACATCAAATACTCCAATCAAAAGGCAGAGATCATCACTGGGGGAAAAAAGCAAAAATAAATAAATAAATGGTGTTTGCAAGAGACACACTAGATTAAAAGACACACATAGGTTGAAGTTAAAAGGACAAGAAATGATATATCTTTTAAAGTCACTGTACTAATATAATAGAAAATAAACAATAAAATAAAAATTATTATAAACAAAGAGGGACATTTTATGATTAAAGGTCAATTAATTCATCAGAAAGATATAACAATTATAAACATATATGCACCTGAAATCAGAGCCTCAAAACCCATGAAGTAAAAATTGTCAAAATTAAAGGAAGAAATAGACACTTCAACAAAAATAGCTTGAGATTTCAATAGCTCCCTCTCAATGATAGAATAATTAGAAAAAATCAGCAATAATATAAAAGACTTATAAGACACCATCAACCAACTTTAGAAAGCTGACATCCATAGTTTTTATTAGTGTCCTTAAGTTCCGGATTTGTCTATTTGGCCTCTGAGTGGGAAAAAACTCACTCTCCCTCCTGTGCTTCTCCTTTAACACTACTACCACACTCACAGCACTCTTCACACTAGATGTGTGTTTTCCCCCATCAAGCAATTGTGACATCAGCTGCGTGTCCTACAACTTAACTCAGTTCTGCTACTATCTACCTGGAGATAGTATCGGATTCCACAGGAGCTCAGTCCCACCTCAAATGCCAATCAAAAGTGGTGGGTGCCCAGGCTTCTCTCCAATTTGACTATGTTGATTTAAAAGAATATATGCACAACGTGAGAGTGGCAAGTTAAGTTTTATTTGGGGCAAAATGAGGACTGCAGCCCGGGAGACAGCGTTTCAGATAACTCTGAGAAACTGCTCCAAGGAGGCGAGGGGAGGAGCTAGGATATAGAGGAGTTTTGAAACAAAGAGCAGACAGTTGGGAACCTCAAAGTTGTTAAATAAAGAGAACCAGATATCTCAAGTTAAGGAATTTAGTGCTTCTGTGTATGGGAAGATGCAAGTCTGGGCTCACTGAAGTCATTCCTTTGATACGCACCTCAGCTATCTGGGGCCAGTATTTTCACGTCCTGAGTTTCCACAGCGCTCACAGCAGGGAGTGGCTGCAGTCTGATGGCTGCTAGATGGCAGGTATTCTTTTCAGCCCAGAGTTTCCTCAGGCCTCACCAGCTCACGTTGGAGGGCTGCAATTATTGGTGACTGTGACATCCTTTGTTCATCGATATGGCAGGAAATATTCCATTTATCAACTACAAATTGGAGGTTCCCATGACTTCCTCCCCCATGGATTCCATTATTTGCTAGAATAGCTCACAGAACTCAGGGAAACTATTTACTTGCTGTTTACCAGTTTATTATAAAAGGATATAATAAAGGATATAGATGAACATCCAGATGGAAGAAATGTGTAGGGCAAGGTATGTGGGAAGAGGCACAGAGGTAGCATGCCCTCTCTTGGTCCAACACTCTCCCATCACCTCCATGTGTTTACTAACCCAGAAGCTCCCCAAACTCCATTCTATGGGGATTTTTATGGAGACTTCATCACGTAGGCATGATCAATTATTAAATCCATTTCCAGCCCCTCTCTCCTCTCTGAAATTGGGAGTGGAGCTGAAAATTCTCTGCTTCTAATCATGGTTTGGCCTTTCTGGTGACCAGCCCCCATCCAGGAGCCATCATGGAGCCCACCAAGAGTCACTTCACTAGAAAAAAATAAAAATGCTGCTATCACTCAGGACATTCCAAGGAATTTAGGAACGTGGTGTCAGGAGCCAGGGTCAAAGACCAAACATTAGAACAAAAGATGCTCATAGTGCTCTTATCACTTAGGAACTTACAAGGGTTTTTAGGAGCTCTGTGTAGGAACTGGGGGTGGAGACCAACATATATATTTTCCATTAGCTCATGGCATCCATTCATCACAGTGCCAATTGTACAGACTATATTTCTTATTTTCTGTATTTTTAATGCTCTGGCATTAGTATCCTGACTGACTGGGGTAAAGCTGCCCCTTCAAGGGCTAGTCAAGTTTTAGAGATAGATAGGGCTCAATTGGGAGCACACCCTTCATATGCAAACTAACCAATCCAGAGCCCACATCACCAAACACCTCCTATATCTAATGCTCACATACTAAGCCAATATTTCCTTGCCCAAATCAACCCAGGGCCAGGTACCAGACAATGAGGGACAGCTTCTATGCCCCAAAGCCCACCAGAATTATTCAAACGAGTCAATCCTAAACTGTTTATTCTGTTCTGCTTCATCGTTCCCATAGAAACCCAAATAAAAGCTCTCCACTCACTCTCTCCTCTCACTCTTTTCTGCCTCCTGACTAAGGCTGGTCTTTCCCCATGTGGCCGTGTGTGGCATGGCATGGCCCTGTGTGGCATGTCATGCCCCATTCTCTTGAGAAATATAAATGTAGTAAATTCTTCTTTCAAGGGTGTTGTTACTCAGTCACCTCCATAAATTAAAATCCCATGGGGGGACTTCCCTGGTGGTGCAGTGGTTAAGAATCTGCCTGCCAATGCAGGGGACATGTGTTCGAGCCCTGGTCCGGGAAGATTCCACATGCCACGGAGCAACTAAGCTCGTGCGCTGCAACTACTGAGCCTGCGTGCTGCAACTACTGAAGCCCACGCACCTAGAGCCCATGCTCCGCAACAAGAGAAGCCACCGAAATGCGAAGCCCACGCACTGCAACAAAGAGTAGCCCCCGCTCACCGCAACTAGAGAAAGCCCACGCACAGCAATGAAGACACAACACAGCCAAAAAAAAAAAAAAAAAAATCCCACGGGTACAATTATTGATACAATAGAACACTCCACTGAACAGATGCAGAAAGCACATTCTTCTCAAGTGGACCTGGAACATTCTCCAGGACAGGGCTATGAAACAACTAACATCATACTAAGTATGTGTTCTGACCACAACAGAGTTTAATCAGAAGTCAACAATAGAAGGAAATTTGAGAAACTCACAAATATTTGGAAATTAAACAACACAATTACAAATAATCCATGTGTCAAAGAAGAAATCACAAATATAATTGGAAAGAGTTTTGAGCTGGATGAAAATGAAAACAGAATAACAAAAGTAATGGAACGCAGCTACAGCAGTGTGTAAAGGGAAATTTATAGCTGCAAATGCCTATGTTAGAACAGAATGATCTGAAATCAATAATTTAAGCTTCAACTTTAGAAAAAGAAGAGCAACCTGAGCCCAAAGAAGTGAAAAGAAGGAAATAATAAAGATGATGGTGGAAATCATTGAAATTTAAAAAAAATAGAAAAAATAGAGAATATCGAATGAAATCAAGTTGTTCTTTGAAAAGATAAAAATAATTTTGACAAAATGTTAGTTTTACTGACCAAGGAAAAAAAAAGCACAAACTGCCAAAATGAAAGAGGAAACATTATGACCAATTTTTAAATAATTAAAAGGATAATAAGGGAATACCTTGAACAACTTTATGTCAGAAAATTAGACAACTTAGATGAAATGGGCAAATTCCTAGAAAGACAAACATCGCTCAAGGTATGGAAAATCTGAACAGGCCCTAACAAATAAAGAAATCAAAATAGTAATTAAAAATGTTCCCAGAAAGAGAAGCCTAGAATCAGATGGCTTCCCTGGAGAATTCCACAAAACATTGAACAAGGAAACAACAGCAATCCTTCACAAACTCTTTCAGAAAACAATCGAGGAAACAGACACCACAAGAAAACTACAGACCAATATCCCTCCTAAGTATGGATGTAAAAATCCTGAACGAAACATTAGCAAATAGAATCCGGCAGCATATTAAAAAGAATCAGATGGGATTTATCCCAGGAATATAAGGTTGGTTTGACATCTGAAAATCAGTTATGTAGTACATAGAATAGAAATAGACAGGAGGGGTATTTCTGAGGTAATGGAAATGCTCTAATAATCGATTGTGGTGATGGATTTAGTAGAAATTGCACATTTGAAGCAGCTTAATTTTATGGTATGAAAATTACACCACAATAAGGTTGTTACAAAACATGAGTGATAGGAAGAGAAAGGTCTGGGCTGTGCAGGGTTCAGTGCAGGCGTCCTGGTCAGGGACGGGGCAGAGGGTCAGGCGCAGAGGGTCAGGCGGGCTCACAGGTGGCTCTGTGCCACCTCCCTCAGGAGGCGTGGGGTGCGAGACAGGGGAGGTGGGAGGATGCGGGGAACCGCAAGGGGAGCGTGGGGAGGAGCACACAGACCTCGGTACTCAGAGGTGTATGGAGGTGCGGCATGCGGGACGTGGGGGACAGGGCCGCAGCGGGGATGTGAGAACGAAGGAAGATCCTGCAGGGCATGGAGAGGCAGAAGGCGCAGGGGACGTGAAGGATGTGTGGGGCGCAATGGGGGAGCGTGGAGGGACATGGGATGGACATGGAGGAGTGCTAGGCGCGAACAGTACCGGGGGTGGGGGTGGGGTTGCGGGCAGGAAGGGCACACTGAGGGGGCAGGGGTCGAGGAGGGCACGGCCTCCATGAGGGAGCGCAGGAGCTTGGGGACTCAAGGGGTTCCAGGGGTGTGCATGGGGTGCGGGGCGTCAGGAAGCAGCCAGCAGTCGCACGCACCGCAGATAGGACTGGGTAGTCCTAGACCCTCGCAGCTCCAGGCGCCCGGGTGCAGGTGGTGCGGATACTACCTGAGGTGCCCTCAGAACCACCAGCTGGGATGTAGTTCTCAGGACTTTCGGATACTGGGGTCACTGCTGCTGTAGGGCAGGCGCGGCTGAAAACAGGGGTGCAGGGCGCGAAGTCTCGCCCTGCAGGCCGCCGGCCAGGCTCCACTCTGGGAATGATTCCAGCGTGTGCCAAGAGTGACAGGGCGCACAGTGCACATTCCTCGACCAGGAAGTTAATGAAAATCACTGAATTCTACATTTGCAAACCAGTGAGGTTGGGGGTATGAAAATTAGGCAGTAAAGTTTTTTAAAATCTCAGTTCTGTTCCAGAAGACTTAGCCCTCCTCTCCTGTTGTCTCAGGTGTGAAGTGGGATGTTACCACACAGACTTGCTATTAGATGTGATGAGTTAATGTGGAGGAAACAAGTGAAAAAGGACCCTTTGTCTTTTAACCCAATCTTGTGGATACATTACATGCCCAGGAGAGGTACAGATGGGGAAGCAAAAGAGACTGACAGAGACTGACCACAGACATAGACCCAGGACTGCTGTTTTTATTTTTCAAACATTCTATTGATCACAGTTACTAATGCCTTAAGTATTGTAGTGGCCACTCCCTCCTCCTCCTGAGGTCTCTGTCGTGCCATCCTGAGTAATTGCTTTCTAAGCACTGATCAACCCAGAATGATTTTTATCTTCACAGCTTCTTTCCTGTCTCCCCGTTGGTCTGCTGGCTGAGTCACCTAGGGGGAGAGGTTCTGGGCATTTAAAAACTTGGTAGGCAATACTTATGGTTGTTTTGGAAGCCCCAGGAATGGCTGACCACATTCTGCACTGCCCTGGCTTAATCTACATCAATCCAGCTTTATTTTCCTCCGGAATGCTTATCAACTACCCAAGTAGGAGTTCACCAACGAATAATAGCATATGAGCTCAGCTGCTGGTAGTGCAGGAGATCAACTGCTAGTGTAAGTCATCTGTTGCTAGCACAGGGGTCACCAACCGCCAGCACTGACTGCCAACGCAAGAGCTCCCCTAGTGGCCAGTGTAGGAGTTCACCTAATGCCAGTGTAGGAGATCATCTACTACCAGTGTAGGGGCTCACCCGCTGTAGGAGAGATATGTCATAGATTGTTACCCGTCACTCACAAACGTATCAGGGCACCTGCAGGAGCTTGCATGTTCATTGTGGTCTCTCTGGACCTAGAACACTGGGTGGTACCCTGGGGATGCAGAAGTCAGCAGGAGTAACCTTTGTAAAGTTGAAAATCAGTCTGTTTGCCAACAGGTATCACTGAAGCTCTTTTTTTTCTCTCTCGACTGGTGGACGGTAGCAGCATGTCACCCCAAAACACCTCATTTGGCATAAAGGTTATGTAACCAAGCAGGACCCTACGAGGCTTTCTTGGGACAGACCCTTCCCCCATATCCTCTGATATCTGATGCACGTTTCCTGAGTTTTTACAAATGCTAAAACCACCACCAAATGGAAGAAATTAACTACTTGATGATCACGATCCCCCAGACCTACTGGAGCCTTAGGTTGATACTGTTAACCACCCTGTTACCTCACCATCAGCCAATCAGAGAATTGTGCAGGAGCTGATCACATACCCTGAGATTCCCCCCCCCCTCACCCGGCCTTTAAAAATGCCTTGCTGAAACCCTTCAGGGGGAGTTCGGGGTTTTAGAGCCACCCATCCTCCTTGTATTGGCGCCTTTACAATAAATGCTGCATTTTCCTTCATCACAACCCGGTGTTAGTGGATTGGATTTGCTGCACATGGTCGAGCAGACCCAAGTTTGGTTTGGTAACAATTATTTTGAGCTGGAGGTGTTGAGAAGCAAATACAAGCTCCCTGCCTTTCCCCATCTATCTAAAAGCAGGACACACATCTACAGAGGTATTCCTGTCCCCTCTCCACAAGAAAGATTTGGAGACAGTTCTAATCTCATCAGTTTGGAGATGGTACGGGGCTGGGGGGGCGGGGGGCAGGATCTACATATAACAAACTTTACTAACTAGCATTAGGTACCATTAGTTTACCTGCTCGTTTTAGGACCTTGGAAGCCTAAAACTGCTTTCCCTGTCATTTCTGCATAAACATTGTTCTTTGTTGAAGATGCTGTCTAAGCCAGAGATCTAAGCTGCTGCTCTCAGTTACTCATTTTCCTGGGGTTTCTCCTATGCATGCCTGAGGTATACGTGTCAATAAACGTCTTTGTTTTTCTCTTGTTTAGCTCTATTACAGGGTCTCGGCCAAGAACTCAGAAGGGTTGAGGGCAAATGATTTTTCCTCCCTTACCCTTGTGTCCAGCTTTGTTCTAAAGCCACAGCCAGAGGCGTCTTGGTGTCCTCGGGGCAGTTGTGTGCTCACTTATTAAACTCACGAGGCTGCCCCACAGGCTAGGTTTCCAGTGGCCATTGTGGAAGTCCCAAACCTTAAAGTCCAAATCTTGCTGCAGGCCGCAACCAAACACTATGCTCAGATTCTCAACAGGAAGTGAAGCAGCAGGCCCCGTTCCTTGGGAAATCATATGGGAATAATTCCCCAGCCAAAAACATGGCCAGACTCCTGACTCAACTGAGAAAATACCTCCCCCTGTGTACATAATTTGAAGGAACTGTTGTTCAAGATATTCAAAAGTGGTGTATACATAGTAACAATAACAAAAAAGCCCAAGAATGGGAGAATGAGTAAATAATCCAGTAAATGAAATAGTACTGGCTATTGAACACAGAGGAACATGGAAAATGTTTATCAGGTTATCTGAAAAAAAGGGGAAAAATGCCCACAGTCCCTGCATGAAATGAACACACGTGTTGAGCCAAAGAACATCAAAACCATACCTGGGAGTTGCTGTGCTTGTGTGGGCAGCAGCTGCATCCCCGACTTTACCAGTGAGCATCTTGTTTCTGTAACCCCTCCCAGAGGGTGGGCCCTCTGGAGGATTTCCCCACCCCCCAACCTTAAAGATAAGGGGACTACAGACAACTGTTAATTTATTTACTGTGAGAATGGTCCTTACAATTAATAAAAATCTAGGGGTGCAGAGACGCCGCATCACACCTTCTTCAGAAAGGTGAAGAAGCGTCAAAACTTAAAGCAAAAGCGAACCCTGGACTTTGTAAGCCAGGGCTCTCTGTGGCCTCCCCCGCTCCCCCAGGCAGGAGACTCTGGGTTCTGAGTTCAGGGACCATGCCACGGGCCACTGAAGAGGCATTTGAGAGGGCAACGCCAGCTTGCTCTTCTCAGTGCCGCTCAGATGGAAACAGTGAGGGGTCATTTCTGAGCCTCACACTCACCTCCAGGCCCTCAGACCTCCCAGAACTGAACCTCTGCACTGGGAACCAGGGAAGAAGCTTTTTCCAGAGGCCCTGAGTGGGCCACGTTCAGGGGGATTTGAGGGCATCTGTGTGTCCTAGTTAATCAACCACTGTATTCAGTGACTTGCTCCCAGTTCCCTCCCTGTGGCCTTTCCCACATCACCTGTCACCTGAGGACTCTACTGCACCCCAGTTAATCTGAGGCAACTACATCCAGACACCCGCCCCCGCCACCAGTTTAGACCAGACCCCAAGACAGGCTGGTGGGCTTGGAGCCACCCCTTGGCCAGCAGTCTCACAAGACAGCAGCTTTCTCGAGGTGTGGCCCCAGGGTTTGAGGGGGTGCTCAGACTGCAGCCTGAGAGTTCTGCAGGCCCTGGTGTCTCACCCCAGACTGAGGCTGGGTGGGGCAGGTTGGTGAGGCTCCTGGAACCAGAGCTACCAGGGCCCTAGGCTCAGGGCTCTGCAAAGGACTGTGTGTGATGCGCTGGTGAATGGGGTCTCAGCATCTGATGACCTTGCAGAGTCCCCCGAGGCAGGACAGCCCAGCCCGCACACACTCACATGGCTTCCTGGGAGTGGCAGTGACAGAGTTCAGTTTGCTACACGTATCCGAGTGGCATTATGAGTGTTTTCCACAGCTCAGAGGACAAGCACCCTCTTCTCAGGTTTTTCAAGTGTCTCGCAGACTCAGAAGGCAGGACAAGGGGCTATGAGAGGCCTGCTCACTGGGGAGCCAGCATGTCCCCAGGCCCACCTTTCGGCCTGCAGATGGTCATAGGGGTTGGGCTGCTGGACAGAGGTGAGAAGAGGGCCCGCAGGGTCCCCGAGAAGGGCGTCTCAGGAAAGGTATACAAGAGCGACCCATCGTTGGCACTGTAGAAGGACAGATGTCCAGCCTCGTAGTCCAGAAAGATGCCCACGCGCCGGGGTGGGTCTCGGAGAGGGGCAAAAGCCCGCTCGGAGGAGTTGTAGTAGCTCCCGAGGAACACCAGGATCCAGAACCCGTTACCAGCGAACAGCTCGCCCTTCTCCTTGCGGTTGGCGTTCTCTCTGCAGACGCCCAGGGCCCAGCTGGCCCGCTCCCCGACCTCCACCTCCCAGTAGTGGCGGCCCGAGGTCAAGGGCTCCCGGCCCAGCACACAAGGCCCGGGGTCGAACCGCTCAGGGCTGTCGGGCAGGGCCTGCCGCAGGTCCCCCCGCCGCACGCTCCTCCTGTCCTCTGATAGTACCAGCTCAGGGTTGGCGGTGTCAGGATCCAGGGTCATGTCCCCTGCAGACAGAACAGTGGTCAACCCTCGAAGCTGTCTGCCCCAGACCCATACAACCTTGCAGTTTCTGACTGCCCACAAACTGACCACGCCCCTTCTCACTTGAAAAGATGCCCTAACCACTTCCAGTTGTATCTTGGAACGTTCTAGAAAGCAGTCCGTGCTTCCTTGTGATTCATGCCCCTTAGAGCACAGAAGGAAACCCTGAGTGCTTTCCGTGTCCATTCTTTTAGTCCCCAGAGAGAAGTGTGTGTGTGTTCTAGGGCAGCTTTCATCCCAGACTCCACAAACCTGGGGTCCACATGGGGCCTCTGGCACCTGAATGACCCTAGGAAGGTGTTCCCACCTCTATTTTCCCTAAATGCAACAGTGAAAAGCTTGGACCTGGCCTTCCCTTAGCTGCTATCTTCTGCCCGATAGCCCTGATCCCTCCTAGTTTCTCATCCATGAACTGGGAGCCTGCATGTTGTTCCTACCACAGACCCCAGCCCACCAGCAAAAGCTCAGGACTGGCACCTCCTCTGGTCTGGAGACAGCGCGTGGGATCCCCCCGGCCTCTGCACAACACTCACCTCGGAACCTCCGCAAGGCCTCCACCAGCCCTGGGACCCTGCACACCGTCCTCATCTCCATGGGCACCACCTCGGGAGGCTGCAGCTTCACGTCCTGGACTCTGGAGGGGCAGTGGAGGTGTCACCCCTGCGGTGGGCCCACCTTGAACCCTGCCCACCCTCCCTGGGGAGAGTCCGAAGCTCCTACCTGCGCAGGGTGTCCCTGATATCCTGTGGGAGAGACACACACTGCGTCAGCACCCATCCCCCAGGTGAAGGGCATGAAATGCAGCCAGGCCAGCTGACACCACTCCCACACCGGGACATCTCAGCTGAGACGCCAAACTGCATTTCACATAAACCTGTGGTTCTTATCTCAACCCATCCTCCTGGGCCAACCCGTCCTCCTTCCAGAACCTCTGCTTCCTGCAGCTTCTCCAGCAACATTCACTCATCCTTGAGGGCTGCTCCCTCACCTCCTAGCTGCCTGCCTAGCCCTCCCACCGCTTTACTGACCATAGCCCACTTCTGCTGACTTCCCTCAATCCCCGCCACACACTTGTCCGGGATTCTTCCTGCTTCCCAGGCTTAAGATCACCTGATGGCTCAGCAAAGGCCAAAGGACTAAATTTTAGCCCCAGGATGGCAACTGGGAGCCTCTTACTGGTCCCTGAAAGCCCACTCAGCTCTGAGGCTCCAAGGAGGGTCACCTCCCACAGGAAGCCCCCTGGGCTGCACATGCAGGATCCTTGGCTCCCACCTGCGGGCACAAATTGCAGGGGCCAGGAGCTGAGCAGATTCTCAGGGGTAGCACTGGGCCCATGCAGGAATCCCTATGGGAGACCTGTTGGCTTTTCCTCTCAGCACAGTGGGCCCAAACCTTCAGAGAGCTGGGTGGTGACCCACTGGCCTGTCCCCATTAGGGCTCCCAGACAAGCGCTAACAGCAGTTCGTTCAGTTCAGCAGTGGTGTCCACTCCCTGTGTTTCATAGGAAGGAGACCAGCTGGTGAGGACCTGAGAGGTCCAGTCAAGCACCAGTCAGTCAGCCTGCTTTGCACAAAGCTTCCTCCACTTTCCTGCTCTCCATTCCCATGCCTGGCCTTCCCTTGACACCCCCCACATGCCCACCCCCAGGAATGGGTGCCAGCTCACCTGCAACAGCCCCAGTGCTGGTAGCTGGCAGCGCCCCTCCAGCTCAGTGATGAGCTCGGCCAGCTGGGCGCTCTGCTGTCCGAGCCGGGCCGCGCTCTCCTGCAAGGGGGGCAGCACCTCCAGCTCTTCCTCCTCCAGCCTCTGCAGCAGCCGCTGCTCCTCCTCCACAAGCAGACGGCGCAGCCTCTCAAACTCTGTCAGCACATTCTGCCGCTGGGTCTCCACCATCTTCTGTGGGGGTCGGGGAGGACAGCTGAGGGCCTAGGACCTGGAGCCACCTTAACCCCCAATCCGGGGTCCCCCACGTCCATCCCTTCCTGACCCCAAACCCACCACTTGGGCCCTCATACCCATCCCTCCCTGATCCCCAAACCAATATACCCAGGGCCCCACATGCCTGGTCCTCCCTGACCCCCACTCCCAACCCCCAAACCCACCCTGAGGTGGGTTATACATGGGGTCTGGGGCAGGGGTGCTGCCCAGAAGCATGAGGCTGAATGTGAACAGTGGCGTCCTGCGGTGGCGGCCCTCATGCCCCCTGCGCCCACCCACATTGGGTGCCTGGCCACCTGCCTGCCACAAGGAGCAGGTCTCCTCCGCCTGGGCCTGGAACAGCAGTGCATCCTCCATTTGCTTCCGCAGATGCTCCAGGGACTTCTCCAACTTGCCCTACAGGGAGGTGAGCCCAGAGTGACCCCGGCCAGGCCAGGCCTCCAGGCTGGGCCTTATACCTGCTCCCACCTGCCCAACCCCAGCTAAGCCTGAACTACTGGCAGGGACTAGTTGTGGAAAACTGGGCCTGGGACATGACAGGTGGAGCAAACTCAAATTTGCCAGGAGATCCCTCCCACCACTGCCCTAACCAGCTACTTCCCCTTGCCTGAATGTCCTTTCTTCTGTTGTTCCCACCCCTCCCGAATCCCAGGGCAACCTTCCCACAACCCAGCTTCTCACTGCATCACCACCTTCTTTCTTCCAAACCCCTTCGTGTCTCTCTGCCTGAACTGGGCTTGCTGGGTTTCAGCTAACTGCAACGAGCCACAGGATGGGCACATTTGTATCCGGCTCCTTGGTCCTGATTTCAGGCCTATGCCTAACATTTACTTCAACCCACACTTCAACCCTGTTTACGACACACTTGGCACCTGGGAAAGCCAGGAGGCCCGAGATGCAGGAGGATCTGAAGGACCATCACAAGAGTGACAGCAGCGCTGGTGGGGATTCCACTGTTCCCTCCATCCATGTTCTAGACGCTCCAGGGCCCTGGGAGGTGGCGCTTTATAGAGCCAGCACTCCCAGGCTGTGCAAATACCAGCCACAGCCCACGGATAGCAGGTAAGAGCAGTTTGCTGGGGCATCTTCTCCAGCATGAAGACAAAGTAAGCACCAATACAGTGAAGGGTCACGCCATCCCAACCCACGCCACTATGGCATCAAGATTATTTAGAGCGGAGGTGACTGAGAAACAGCAGATGCAGGAAGAGCTCTCTGCTCTCCTCCCTTTTGCCGAAACGCAGGGCATAAGTTTTCCATGAGAACGATTCCTACCCAGTACCAGGAAGGGGAACAGTCACCACCCAGAGACAAGTTGTTGACACTGAGATGAGTCTACCTAAACAAACCTTAGTCAAATAACGCTGATGTTCCATTACTTCCCCTCAATATACTTCCTTGCTCCTTTCCCACAATTTATTGGCCCTAGAAGCCCAAATCCCCCTTCTAGTTGCTTGTCTAGTTGCTTTTCCACAATTTATCATCCTTTGTTAAAATGGACTATAAGCCTGTGAGTTTCTCACTTTTCTGTGAAACCCTTGTGCCATGTACAATTTAAAAGACTATTAAAAGTATATGTCCCTTCACCTGTTGATCTCTTTTGTCACTTTAATTTGCAAGCCTGTCATAGAACATGACACTGTAGAAGAAAACACTTTTCCTCCCCTATGATAGACAGGATTAAGTGCCACCACATGAGACTTTATCAGGTCAGCTGGGACAGGCCTCTAGAGAGCTGCTGGTCATTCTCTGCTCTTTTGGTCACTTTCCACACCCTGATTGGGGTCCTCAGTGACAGAAGTGCAAATCTGCTAGACTGATGTAAGGAGGGGGTGTTCCTGTATGCACGCTATACCTCAAAGTGAGAAGAAAACCACAAGAATTGTGTCAGGACAAGCCCAGTGATGCGGATCAGGTCTAGGTTTATTGTTGTCCCAGAGGCTTGCTCTATGATAGTGACAGAGTACTGATTCTAACGTTGACTAAAGCATGTACTTGACGCACCTCAGCAGAGAGACACTACTGGCCATAAAGCAAAATGCAAACCACAGTCAAAAAGTTTGAAAGATGCCACCCGTGTACCTAATACCTTCGGTTTCAGAAGCAAACCCACCCGCAGGAATGTAGTAGGCAGCCGGCCAGGTGGGCCAGGTTAAGTGTTTGCCCTGAGGCTCTTAGCAGAGAAAGGAGTGCTGGTGTTCCTTTGGATTTTAAGGAAATGCATTTCCAGAACAGAGAAACAAGGCATCTCAGCCTGGGCTCAAAGCAGGGCTGAGCCCTGGCTTGTCAGCTGGCAGAGTATCCTACTGGGAAAGCCTGGTGGGCCCTGGCGTCCGCCTCCTGGGGCAATGGCTCTGTCCCTGCATTGATCCCTGCCTGGGGCTCTGCAGCGGCTTCCTGGCTGCCTTCCCGTCTCTTCTCACCAGAACTTCAGGACTGGCGTCGGCCCCACGGCCCTGGCCTGCCCTGCCCACAACCCTCTGAAGGCTCAGTCCTCATCCGTGCACGTCCACCTGGGACCAGCCACCTCTGAGGTTCCCTTCCCACTTTCTCCTCTCCCGGCTCCATCCCTGCCAAAGGTCAGTCAAACCTGCCCAGTCCCCGCCCCAGGCAGCCCTCCCACCGGTTCTGTGGGACCTAGACTTCAGAAAGCACGCCCCCTCCCCACGACCAGGTCCCCAGGCCAGCGCCTCGCTGGTGGGCGGTGCCCCAGTCCCTCTAGGGTGCCGTTTGGGACAGGCTACACCCCCCTACACACCCCCGAGACCCGGACCAGGTTGGGACCCGAGCCCACAACCTGGGCCAGGATGGGGCCCCCAACCCCCCAGGCCCAAGCCACGTCCCCGCAACCCGCAGCGACGCCCTGCTAGGCCGTGCTCCGCCTGGACCTGCCCACACCTTGAGATCGTCAGCCGCGTCCTGCAGCGGACGCACTCGGTGCGTCCAGTGCTCCCCTGAGCGCTCGCAGGCCGCGCACAGCAGGCGCAGCTCGTCGCCGCAGAAGGCGGCCAGTGGCTCGCGGTGCACGGCGCACACGCCCTGTGGGACGGGCGACGGAGGGTGCAGGCGCCGCGCCATCTCGGCCATCTTGGCGAGCGGTCGGTTGGGTCGCAGGTTCCTCTGCGGGGACAGCTCGCGGCACTCGGGGCACGCGTACGGGCCCTCGGGCTGGCCCCAGCAGCGCCGGATGCACTCGCGGCAGAAGTTGTGGCCGCAGTCGGTCATCACCGGATCCGTAAAGTAGTCGAGGCAGATGGCGCAGGTGGCCTCCTCTTGGAGGTTGGTGGACAGGTCCGGGGCGGCCATGGCACCGGTGGAACGGAGGAGGGCAGTGTGGTCCGCCGGGTCGGGCGGTGGCCGGCCGCTGCCGGGACTATGGGGAGCGCGCAAGGACGCGGGGTCTCCGGGGACGCGAGATGCAGGGCACCAGGGGACTCGGGAGCTTCGGAGCGCAAGGGCTCCGGGGTCCAAGGCTGCGCGACTCCTGGGATGCGGAATATACGGCTCCGGGACTGCAGAAGCTCCGGGAACGTAGGGCCTAGGAATACCGTACGCAGGGAGGAAGAGGAGTCGAAGCGGGGACGGAAGCAGGAAGCAGCTGGGGTTTTTTTGTTTTTTCCTTTGGAGCAACCCACTTTAGCTCCGGATTGGCCGTGGCCTGTCACGCGGCCCGCGGGCCGGACAGAATTGGAGGTTGCTCACCCGCTGACCTTGCGTCGCCGCCGCCGCCTGCGCTGCTGCCTCTGGGCTGTTGCGGTGTTGCACGGTCTGGCCTCTCCGTCGGGCCTGGGGAAAGGTGGGGTGCAGGGGCCGGGGCCAGCGGGGTGCCCCGCACGGTCACTGGGCTGTCCGCGAAGCGCAGAGACTGCGAGGACAAGGGCAAGCTGAGGCTGTGTCGTGGGCCCCAAATCGTTCCCCGTGCGCTCCTGGGTGTCTTCGCGCGTCCCCGGGCTGGGAACGGTCAGAACTTACTGGGTGACGGGCTTGGCCCGCAGGGACTTTGGCCTTGTTGGGGTACGAGTACATTGACCAGAATTCTAGGTTTCTGGCAGCTGTTATCTGGCTGTTAATGCGTCTGCAGCGGCGGGGCTCAGGGGGAGGTGGTGGGGTGGGCGGTGGAGAGGGAGTGAAAAGAAAGGACCCTCTCTGATCCTCACTCTGAATTTTGCCCCTGCAACTTCCCTGGGTAGAAGGGATGGAGGTGGGGAGCTCTGAGGCTTTTAGGATTTCAGCTTGAAAAATCTCTTCACTTTTTCATTTTCCCCCTGTGAAGGACCCAAATATGGAATTTGTGGAGGACAAAGAAGGTAGATATTTGAGGACTCGGCTGTACATATAAAAACCTGAACCATGGAGGAGCCAATGAATGGCAGCATCTCAAGTGGAGAGTGAGGGACATGGCTAAAGAACACTGCACTACACTGTGCCTGGTACAGATGTTTTTAGAAACTGACCCACTATGGAAGTTTTCTTTTCTATGAAGCATCTGTAAATATAGCCTCTTAATGTTTAACTGCTTTAATCATGATTATATTTCCGCTTTGTGAAACCACCCTGCACGGCCGATGGCTCTCAAATGCCTCGTGCCAGATAAGCTGGGCAGGTGGGCCTTGCTGAGCTGGACCACATCACCTTCTGGAGAAACCAGGGCTGCCCAGGCTCCCCCTTCTTGCGCCGCTGTCACTTCACCCATAGGGTCACTGTAGAGATGACCATCTTGCCCGATTTGGGGGCCCCAAGGCAGAAGAAGGGTTGCAGGGGGCCAGAGAAGGCAGGCTGGGAGTAGGTATGTGGGTGGGACCCATTGTTCACATTGTAGAATGACACGTCTGTGGCCTCGAAATCCAGGAAGATGCCCATGTGGCTGGGGGGCTCAGTCAGCGTGACGGGTGTCAGGGCAGACGTGGCAGGTGCATACCTCTTTCCCTTGCATAGCTGCACCACCCAGAACCCATTTTCTGGGTACTTGGGGACCCTGCCCCTCCGGCTCACGTTGTCCCAGCACACGCCCAGGACCCACAGTGCATCACCAGTGAGGTTCATGCCCACCTCCCAGTAGTGCCTCCCTGAGGAGAAGGTCTCTTGGCCCACTGCGCAGGGGTAGGCTAGGAACCTGTCCTTGCCATGGGGTGTGCCGTCCATCGGGGTGCTCAGGTAGCACCTCTGGCGGCTCTCATATAAGAGGAGGTAGGGGTATGCCGTGGAGGGGTCGGGCACCACATCCTCTGGAGACGGGCCCGGAGTGGAGGGGAGAGAGGGACCTTTCACGGTCAGGGTGGGGAGGGTGAGGCCCTAGCAGGGGCCAAATAATCCCGCATTCATCCTAACCCCCACCCAGGCCTCCCTTTGGCTGAGTTCAGCTGTGAACCTGGGGTTGCTGCATGATCCCGTACCCCAACTGTGGATATTGGTGGTGCCAAGGAGATGGGGCTGGGGAACCATTTGAGCATTAGGTCGTGTGGTTGAGACCCACTCCCCATTGGTGGCCCTTGCCTTGAGTGGCTAGGAGCAGGGTTGGGCACTGCCAAGAGCACCTGGGCCCCCACTACTTACCTTGGAAGCTCTTGAGCACCTCTATCTGCCCGGCACCCTACAGATGGTCTTCAGCATGGTGGGGGTGGTCTCTGGGTACTGCACGCTCAGGCTGTTCTTTCTCCAGTGGACACAGGTCTCACTGTCCCCTCTGGCCCCACTTGCAGTCCTCCTTGCACCCATCACCTCCTCCACCGCAGGTGGCTACGTACCTGCCCAGGAGGTCCTTCACATCCTTCAAAAGACACAGAAGGAGGAAGAGAGATTGGCAAGGTCTCATTAGGGATCTGTGGAGCTGAGCACCCTGTGTCGACATTTGGCCAGTATGGGCTAGAAGGGCTTTATGATGTTTTCCCATGGCCCTGTTTGCAGTTCCCAGAGTGTAACGCTGTCTTTTGGCTGTACACAGTAAGGTATCTGACTTACCCAAGCCTCCTGCTACCCATCACAATGAATGAGGACACAGGGAAGCTGTCCTGCTCATGATGGACCATGAAGGCATGGGAGACCAAATGGTGTTTTCACCCTGTGGGCCTTGGGCCTTGAGTGGGTCAGGAGTCAGTTTAGTGGGTTGCAAACAGCTTGCTCTTTTTTTTTTTGCGGTACGCGGGCCTCTCACTGTTGTGGCCTCTCCTGTTGCGGAGCACAGGCTCCGGACGCGCAGGCTCAGCGGCCATGGCTCACGGGCCTAGCCGCTCCGTGGCATGTGGGATCTTCCTGGACCGGGGCACGAACCCATGTCCCCTGCATCGGCAGGCGGACTCTCAACCACTGCGCCACCAGGGAAGCCCACAGCTTGCTCTTTGATAGAAGACAAAGTATTTCCCCAAAGGTAGAGCGAGTGTATAGTATTGTCTACACCAGGACACTTATTGGGGACAAAACCCACAGGATGCCAGGAAAACAGGCATAAAACTAGATTGACCCAGGCACACTGGGAGATACAGGTACCCTGCATGTGGCATTTGCTTCGCTTGTGTAAACACATTCCTGTGAATGTGTGTATAATGGCTCACAGTGTGAAATGTATTTTTTTGCTATGGATTCCATCACTCTGCACACTTGATGAGCCAGTTACCCACTTTTTGGCCAACATAATTGCCCCTTCCAGGGCCTCGGTGTGCAGGCCTATCCCTGGCAGGCCAGCTGCACCTTCTCCCCATTTCCATAGCTGGCAGGTGTGATCATGTGACTTGCTCTTGCCTGAGAAGTCACGGGCACCTGTCTGGGCCAGTGTGTCTGTGCCCTGCATCACTGTGGACAACAGCTGCCCTCAGGCCACATCCCTAGGCTATGAAGGGG
Source organism: Delphinus delphis (assembly GCF_949987515.2). Lineage (NCBI taxonomy): Eukaryota > Metazoa > Chordata > Mammalia > Artiodactyla > Delphinidae > Delphinus > Delphinus delphis. The sequence goes on from NC_082685.1 coordinate 16,839,216, forward strand.
ATGAACACAGGTCTCTAGGATTGGAGCCTGTCATAGACTGAATTGGCCCCTCCCGAAATTCATCTGTCGTGGAGCCCTAACCCCCAGCACCTCAGCATGTGACTGTATTTGGAGATAGGGTCTTAAAGATGTGATTAAGATAATATCAGGTCATTAAGGTGGGCTGTAATCCAATCTGATGATGTCCTTATAAGAAGAAGCTATCAGGGCACAGACACAGAGGGACGACCATGTGAGGACACAGGGAGAAGATGGCTGTCTATAAGCCAAGGAGAGAAGCCTCAGGAGAAACCAGCTCTGCCCACTTGAGCTCAGACTTCCAGCCTCCAGGAATGTGAACAATAAATGTCTGTTGTTTAAACCACCCAGTCTGTGGTATTTGTTATGCAGCCTGAGCTGACTGAGACAGAGCCTTTCCCATGGGCCTGAATCTGTTGCCACAGGTCAGCCCACCCTAACCACACCTGAGCCAGAGCTCATGCCCCCACCCCCCACCCCCAGCCAGGTGAACAGGTGTGCCCACCTCACCTGCAGCATCTGGAGCGGTGTGCACTCATTCCTGTCCTCCAGCTGCAGTAGCAGCATCTTCAAGGAGTGACTCTGCTGGTCCAGTGAGGCCATGCTCTTCTGCAGCTTTGCCACTGTCTCCTCCTCCTCCTCCTTCAGAGCCTGGAGGAGGCGCCGCTTCTCCATCAGGAGGAGGCCCATCTTCTCAAACTCAACCACGATGCGCTCCCTCCGCTCCTTCACCTTCTTCTGTGGTGGTAGTGGTGGGGGTCCTACGTGAGGTACCGCTCAGGGCCCCACCACCCCAAGTGCCTGCTTTCAGACCCCACCCACCAACCAAACCCACCAGCTTGGAAGGGCTGCTCTGGGGACAATGGCACATCTCTGAATGCCAGTGACCCACAGAAAACCAGCAAACCTGGCAGGCCAGGGGCCACACAGAGGCCCCCTGCACTGTCACTGTAGCATAATTTTACTCTGAGCCCCAAATGGCAACTTCCAAGCACCCATGTGCCCTTGCTCCCCGCATCTCTGAAATGGCCAGTCTGTGCTGAGGGCACTGTTCTCAGTCCTGGTTTGGCAGGAATTCTGTGACCTGGGAAATCACTGCCTGTCTGGGGTCCCATGTTCACATCCACAAGGGACAGTGATTCCTACCTCAAGGGGTTCCACAGGTTCAGGAGACCCTGTGGATGCTTTGGGGCCTGGCTGGGCCTTCCCCACCCTGCTCAGCTGCTGATCGTGGTCCCCAGCACCTACCTGCCATTCGGCCAAGGTCTGTTCCTCCTTGGCTTGCAGCTTCCCGGTCTTCATCATTTCCTCTCGCAGCTATCCCATGTTCTCCTCCAACTGTGGGGCGCCCAAACCATGGGATTTGGGGTCAGTGGGCCCCCTGCATGCCCCACATCTAGATGGTGCCTTCTGAAGCTACACCCACCCCAAAGACCATCCTGATGGGGTGAAGGGGATGGAAATACGCCACCTCAAAATCTGCCCCTTTGGCATGAGGACTATTTTGAGCAGGAGGCAACTGAGAACAGATGCAGAAAGATGCCTTCCAGGGGCTCCCATTACCTGAGCAAAAGCACCTTGCTGGGAATGTTTTATGCCCACGAAGAAGGTGGAAGGTTGGTGTTAAGATGGACCTGCACTAATAACCCTTATCTTCCTTTGATTTCTCCCTATATATTTACTTTCTGCTATGCTCTGAATGTTTGTGTCCCTCTCCACCAAATTCATATATTGAAGCCTTAACCCACGATGTGATGGTAGAGGTGGGGCCTTTGGGAGGTGATGAGGTCATGAGGGTGGAGCCCACATGAATGAGATTAGTGCCATTATAAAAGTGACCCCAGAGAGCTCCCTTGCCCCTTCTTCCATGTGAGGACACAGTGAGAAGTTGGCCATGTATGAACCAGGAAGGGGCTCTCACCTGACTGTGCTGGTGCCCTGATCTTGGACTTCCAGCCTCCAACTGTGAGCAATAAATTTCTGCTTATAAGCCACCCAGTCTGTGGTATTCTGTTACAGCAGCCCAAGCAGACTGAGACACTTTCCCCATAGTCTGCCACCCTTGGGAGGCTGAAACCTTTGCCTTTGTCTTGTTGCTTTTCTCCAAATGTATTATTCTTTGTTAAGATTCTAGATAAGCCCAAGTTCTAACTGACCCTTTTTTACTGTTGCTACAGTTTCTCCCGAGTGACTCGCATCACACGCATGTGTTAGTAAACGGTTTGCCTTTCTCTTTGATTTGTCTTTGCTCAATCTAATTTATGGGCCCCCAGCCAAAGAGCCTCAAGTAGGTGGAGGAGAAAGGCTCCCCTCCTCTTACCTAACAGAGGGTTGCCTGGCCTCCCCACACAGATGGCTGCACAAAGACCAGGGAATGTGGACAGGCCCATGTGGGGACTTTGTCAGTCTGGACTCCGGCATAATCAGAGGTGACACCACGATGGCCTGGCCACCAGCCTGTTTTGTCGTGGGAGTGTGGGGACACTTGGACCTCCCTGCCCTGGCCCCCAGCCCAGGCCCACCTCGTATTCCTGCACAGCCTCCTCAATAGGGACCACCCTGTGGGGCCGGTGTTCCTGGGACTCCCTGCAGATGACACAGATGGGACTCTGGTCGTCCTCACAAAAGAGTTTGAGCAGCTCCTGGTGCACCTGGCACAGGTGCCTGCTCTGTAGGCTGGGGTGCTGACCCGCCATCTCGGCCACCTTGGTCAGCAGACGGTGGGGCCACAGGTTCCTCTGGGGGGATAGCTTGCGGCACTCGGGGCAGGGAAAGGAGCCCTTACACTTTTTCCTCGTTTTCTGGCCTTTGGCCTTCTCCCAGGTCAGCCGGATGCACTCTCGGCAGAAATTGTGACTGCAGCTGGTCATCACGGGGTCTGTGAGGTAGTCGAGACAGATGGAGCAAGTGGCCTCCTCCTGCAATTTTCTGGCAAGTTCCACAGCGTCCATGGCTCCTGGGGAAGGAACGGAGTGTCCTGCCACATCCTCTGTCTGGAGCTCTGTCTGGGCTCTCCACAGTACTCTCTCAGCATCCTTTTGCAGATGGAGTCTGAACACGGGGTTGTTAGGGTACCCTGACTTATCTTCAGTAAGAGGCACAAATGCCTCCCTGGAAGCTGACAAAGACCCTCTCCTTCACCAAACCCCAGTCAGCTTCCGCTGAGCTGTAGGCCTGTCTTTAGCCGGCCCCACCCAGTTTCAGCGAGAATTTCACAGTACTCCCACCATAATATCTGATCTAGTTCCTCATTCCCACCTTTAATGAACACATGTCCTTGACCCTCCTTGGGCAAGAATCCTGTTAGGCCAGTTTAGCAAGAAGCCCCCTCCTCATGGCGCCTCTTAGTGATTTTCCATCACTGAACCCCATCACCCTGCTCCTTGGCTACGGATCCCCAGCTGTCTTGGCTACAATCAGAGATGACCCCCCATCTCCCTCTGCAATTGCAATAGTCTTAAATAACGTCTTGCGTACGGTTTTAACAAGCATCATGTTTCTCTTTAACAGAACACCTGCAGAACTAAGGAAAAAGGGAGTTTTAGAGGAACAACACTCTCTCTTCCATTAGGGAGCGGGGTTGACGAAGGTTCTCTCTTTAACCAAACTCTAGCTCAGCCTCCCTGAACTTTCCAGCCAGGCCTTGGGCTTCCATGTTTGTCTCTGCATTGTTCGAGTTTAGCAAGAATCCCACTAGGTGGGTTTAACCAGACACACACCCCCACCCCTGCTACTAAGACGTGTCCTCTTAGTAATTTCCCATAACTTACCCCCAACCTACTCCTTGGCTATACCTCCCCACTGGCCCATGCTGTATTCAGAACTGAGCTTCACATGGGGTTCTACATAGAACCCCAGGTTCTATGCTGATCTCTTTCTTCCTATTTCAATAGTCCTGAATAAAATCTGTTTTTACCCCTCTAAGTACCATCCAGCTCTGGTTTTCCTTGACAAGGTGCTGTGCAGAAAAGACAAAGGAAGGCTACTGCGTGCAGACATGCACACAAACACACGTACACATGTATGCACGCATGTTCACACACAGGCACACATACACAAAAGCACATGCAGAGGCACCTACACACGTGTACACACTTGAACACACAAACACACATATACACACACACTCTGGGGCTGGAATACCCATGACCTTATCCAGTGGAGATCCAAATCTTCCCCTGTGCACTGCACTGGGTAGTTGTTAGGGCTGAGTTAGAGACTGGATTTGAAAACATCGTTTCTGAATTACAAGCACCATCCAGATCCCTTTTGTACAATCTGAAACGATGGCGGCTGGATTCCGCAGATTCATGAGTCCCTGACATTGGCTCACTTTGCCTGGAGCTGTCTCTGTGAAGAGCCTTTGGGGTCAGTCTCTCTGCTTTCAGCTGCCCTTAGGCCCAACTGCTGCCCACCCAACAGAAGCTGGGTGACAGTAGGGCAGTCTGGTGGGCTGGGGCTCAAGCTCCGGCTCAGGTTTTGGGGGAAGTTATCCAAGGGCTCTGGGTCAGTGACGGTGGACGGGCCTCCTTGGACCCCAGAATGTTCCTCTGTAAATGTAGGGCTAAAATAGTTGGCTCCTCCCAAGTTACAACCACCTTCAAAGCTGGGACGGCCAGTCTACTAAGGGCAGGGGGTGCACGGGGTCCCAACCTGAGCCTCAGCGCCCACAGGGTGACCACCTGCCTGCTCCCTCAAGGGGCTGGTACTCACGGGGGAAAGGGGTGCACGCTGCACCTCGCCTGGATCCCCCAGCCACGCGTGCAAACGCGGCCCAGGAAAGCCTGCGTTTGCGTGATGGAGACCATCCGGGCGGGAATGCAAGGGCGCCAGGGCTGTGGGGCTTTGTGGCGGCAGCAGGAGCCGGGGGCGGGGCCCGTTATCAGGGTGCGGGGCGGGGAGTTTTACCTTGGCGAGAGGTTGTCAGCAGCCTGGGGATGGAGGCAGGATCCTCCTGATGCGCTAGGAGCCGGCACAGAGGTGGGGATGGGGAGGGAGAGGGAGCAGGGCAGGGGGTTTGGTAGCCAAGAGGGGAGGGAAGAGGTAGATGAGGATGGGAGCCTTGTCCGTGGTGGGGGCGAAGACCGGTGGGGAGGCAGGGGGAGGATCCCGTGTTGGCAGGGACGTGAGGACGGAAGAGGCAGCAGGGCTCAGGCACCCCTTTGGGGAAGATGAAGGTGGTCGCTGGTCCGTAGGAGGCCCCAGGTCTCCCGCAGCTCCCGCAGCTCCGCTCTCCCCGCTCAGGCGTGGCTGGCTGAGGTGTGTTTCTTGTTTCTTTAACGTCTCTAGGATGGAGTCTGGTGGTTCAAGGTTCTGCCCTGTGTGTGCCAGGGCAGTGAATGGGGGTGGGGGCCAGGCAGCTTGTTGAATGAAGGAATACTGGTTGCTAATTCGAATTCCCTGGAAGTTCCTGAACCTCCTCTGCATGTAATGTGATTCTGGGCTGATGATTTCTTTCAATTTAGAAAATAGAATCACAGAATTTTTAAAACATTTCTTTCTCTGTCCTTTTCAAATGTGTGTACATCTTTTTACGGGCTAAATAAGCCTCTTGGCCCATCTCACATATCAGGAATGATTCAAGGACCCAGGAGCATGCCTGAAATGTAATCATTTCCCAGAGGCCTGGGAGGAGATGGGCCTAACTTGCCATCTGACTTCAAATCACCTTTGATCATAATTGTAGGAGAAAATTAGCAACATTACTGTGAAGACATGAAAGTAATAGGTTGTATCCACTTAGCCATAGAAAAGGGTGAGGTTCCCTTCCAGCTCTGAAGTCCCTTTAGCTATTGCTTGTGATCAGCGTCATGTTCTGATTGAATGCTCATTCGATAACAAAAAAATGTTTTTTTCTCTTCTCCCTTTATGGAGAGGTTTTCTGGGTTGGGAGCAGATTTTGTTGTGTATTATATTTCCCCAACATTAATGTGCAGCAAAAGTAGAGAACTAATGGTGATCAGATTCAGACTCACGTCTTTGCCGAGGATATCGTGTACAGGTGTGGGTGTGGTTGCAGGTACTGCAGAAGCAAAGTTTTGAAGAACTGGAAAGACCGTTAAACCTGCAACAGGGCTGGAGAGCCTTTGGTCACTGTTGAGAATTTGAGGCAGGGAGAATGTGGATTATGGCCCAGCATCATCTGTGCAGCTTGTTGGAGGCCCAGCGGGGAGGCTGCTGGTCCCTTATGAGCTTCTACTACTGGCCGTGACACCATGCCACTTGCTCAGAAGGACACATGGACCCAAATGGTCCAGGTCATAGCATAGAGCATGCATCCTCCCAGAGGCAGCTTCTTCCCCACAACACCCCCTATTCTCTTTCCAACGTGGAAGTCAATGGAAACAACCCAAATGAGAGCGAGCAGAGGGTGTTTATTCATAGCTCTCTGCAGCAAGGGAGATGGCCACCGTCCCTTGGCAGCAATTCAGAGACAATCAGTGGGGTGCGAGAACTTCCTTGTGGAAAAAGAGAAGGTTTCATCTTTGCCCTGATGGAGGTTGTGGGTCTGGGGAACTGGAGCAGCTGACTAGCAGTGGAGTGTCCTGGACTGTCGCTAGAGATAGCAGTCTGATGTCCCACAAGTCTGACTGGCAGCAGACTGGCTTCCTGGGCTGGTTCATGTAGAGCGTATTTTGGTTTCCTGGACAGGTTTACTATAGACTGAATGTGTGCCCCTAAAATTCATATGTTGAAACCTAGCCCCTGGGAGGTGGGGCCTTTGGGAGGTTGATTAGGTCAGGAGGGTGGAGCCCTCATCAATGGGATTAGTGCCTTTATAAGAGAGACCCCAGAGAGCTCCTTTGCCCCTTCTATCAGGTAAGGACACAGCAAGAAGATGGTTGTCTGTAAACCAGGAAGCAGGCCCTCCCTAGACACCGAATCTGTTGGTACCTTGATCTTGGATTCCATCTTCCAGAACTGTGAGAAATAAAGGTCTGTGGCTTATTAGACAGCCTGTCATGGTATTTTGTTACAGCAGTCAGAGCAGATTAAGACAAGACTGCTGCACGTTGTGGGTCAGAGTTCTGTTTTTATATATGATCTGACCGATGTTTTTATGTTCAGTCTCCAACTGGTGTGAAGCTGCTGTTAGATCAGGGCTTGTCTGACCGGGGGAGAGACCATCTTCTCAGCCCAGTGGTTTCCAGAGGAATATCTTGAGACCACACGTGGGGCAGTGGTTTCCTGCCCACCCCGAAGCTGTCCTTGGTGGTCCCCTCACCCTTCCTGTGTGGAGAGCTCGGCCTGGCAGGAGAGCTAGCTGCAGAGAATCAGCTCAGGCTGTGGTGCCTGGAGACAGTAGAGGAAGGCCATGGATCCGAGCAGAAGTTGGATGAAAAACCAGTGGGTAAGGCTAAGGAGTACTTGTGTTAGGGAACCATTAACTGAAACCACCTGCCCTGGCCAGGCAGCATAATAACTGCTTGCATGAGTTATCTCACAACACAAGGTCCCCAAAAGGAACACGGAACTAATAAGCTACTGCCAGCCAGAAGGATTCGGGAGGGGACAGAAGAAGGGAGGCGACACCAGCCCATAACATGTCCTGCCAACCTCCCAGAAATCACGTTGGAATCCATCTTGGCTGAGAGATGTGTGCACCACCAGGAAGGACCCTGAGTCAGACCAAATATGGGCACAAGCAAGATGACTGGCCAGAGACAACCCGGAAAGCTAACTCCATTACCATAAAACCTGAGCCTGCGAGCCTTGTGGCAGAGCAGTTCTCTTGTGTTCTCTTACCCTGATGCCCCTTGCCAATAAAGTCTCTTGCTTTGTCAGCACGTGTGTCTCCTTGGACAATTCATTTCTGAGTGTTAGACAAGAGCCCACTCTTGGGCCCTGGAAGGGGTCCCTCTTCCTGCAACACTTGGGTGCCTGAGCCTGTGGCCTTCGGAGCCTCACATCACTTCATGCCTGATGACATGGACTTACAATTTCATTTCTAGCTCTTTTTTCTACTTAATTACTTTTGTAAAGTTTGAATCATTTTATTTTGGGTTTTTGTTTCCATCCATATCTGCCACTTTTAGCCAGAGGGACAGAAACCAAAAATTTAAAATCAAACAGTCTTTTTTTGGAAATATACAAAACTAAATATAAAAGGAAATATAAACTTTCAAATGATGATTTTGATGTGTTTGTAGCATTTATTCTTCTGAGATGTAGGGAAGGAAAATTGTTTCCTCTACCATCTCAAGGACATGTGAACTAAACTGATAAAAGACAGAATAATAAGAAAAGGATACACATTTTATTTGATGTTAATTGTTTTAAAATTAATGTGCATGGGGGCTTCACAGACAAGAACTGACCCCACCCACCATTAAAAAAAAAAAAAAACCAGACTCAAGGGCTTATATTTAGATTGAAAAAAAAATCACAATGTGGGAGTTGTGAGTTAAGTTTTATTTGGGGCAAAATGAGGACTATAGCCTGGGAGACAGTGTCTCAGATAGATCTGAGGAACTGCTCCAAAGAAGCGGGGATATGGGGAGTCAGTATATATGTGATTTTGGTGAAGGGGGATACACGCAATAAAGCAAGTATTTTGGCGGAAGGTTGCTGCTAGTCATGAGGAGCAGATGTCTCTGTTAATGATTTTAGTGCTTTTCTAGCTATAAGATGCAAGAATTTGGGCTCATAATCTTCTCCTGAAAATATCTAACTGTCCAAAGGTCTGTTCTGCCAGTTTTCCCCAGAGCACAAAGTGCCTCATTCCTGATCTCCACCCTGAACTCCTCTCGGGGTGTGTTGAAGGTCAGCGACTGCGTTGGCAAGTGACAATCTTTGTAGAGGCAAATGGCAAGTGCCAATTTTTAGTTGGCAAAAATATCAATTTTAACAAAGGAGATAAATGATGGAGAAGTAACAAGAAAAAAGAAGGAAGCTTGAGCTTCTTGGCATGGTGTGATGGGAAGGTAAATATATGGGGAAAGGAATGACAGGTAGGGGTTATTTAGCAAGTTTTGCTTCTGCAGACTCACCTCAGTGTTGAGGTGGGATCATCCTCTTTGGTGCTCTCCTTTTTCTGGTACAGGGGTGGGGGGACACCTATGCAAGGGGTATTTAGGCAGATAGAGGGAGAGCAGAGAGCTCATTCTGTGTCTGTTTTATCTCAGTTGACTTCAGCTCAAAATAATCCTATGGCCAAGAAGCATTGTGGTGTAAGCTCTGACAGTTACCCTTTCGTTTTGCAAAGTATGCAATGTAAGTGCCTGACTTAAACTTTGATTGCTGAGGCGTCCCCTTCAAAGGGGGCATTCTGAAGCCTATCTCAGATAAATATACAGCCAGCCACATGACTAGATAAAGAGCCAGGACTTGAGCAGGCACCTCCGAACTCCTGCCCCCGCCCCCCGAGAGGCTTCTTTATTTTAGCGATCCTGGTTGATTTAGTTAACTGGCCATTTGGGCTGCTTGGGTTTTATTTCTTTGGTTTTTCTCCTTTTCTTTCTTTTTCTTCTTCCTGTGACTAAATTCTTGCTCTTATGTTTTAACTTCATCAATAAAGAGTGAACTAATAAAACACTAGGCCCCTACCCTTGACCCCAATGAAAGCAGAACAAGGCCACCAGGCCATTCGTGTTCTCTCTCCCACCACCCACCACATGCCTTCTATGCTCCAAGAACTGTAAGTAAAAAATTCTTTTTTTCTTCAAAGTTTCCTAATACTTATTGCTGAAAAGCATCTTGCAAAATCATAATAAAACCCACAAGGATTGGTCCAGTTGTAACACTAGTTTGGAAGGGGCTCTGTGGGAACCTCACCAGGCTCAGGGAGTGCCCCCTGCCCCACCCCCTGGCATTTCTAGCCAATAGCATTACTATTGTCAGGCTGAGACTGGCACAAAACAGGCATATTTTGGATGACATATTCGAATCCATTTCAAAGGTTATTGTCAAAGATAAAGCCGGACCCTAGTTAAAGGTGGTAAAGACAGATTTCATCCAGTACTATTGTAAGAGGGGAAAGAGACCTCAGTATAGAACTGACTTCAACTCTGAATACTGCAAAGACAGCTGGGATTTGTAGACGGTGAGTGGATGGAAAATTACTAAGAGGAAACATCAGTGAGAAGGGGGTGTTGACAGAAATAATCAATAAACAATCTATAATAAGAATAGAAAAGAGCTTTATTTCAGCCAAACTGAAGACTATAACCTGGGAGATAGCCTCTCGGGTAGCTCTGAGGAACTGCTCTGGAGAAGCCTGTTTTTCAGCATAGTTTTATATCTTGTCCGATCAAAGAACATCAAACAGATAGCGGGTACATTCATTCAAGGTTTAAAAAATAAAACCAGATCAGCAGTGAGTCAGTAGGGCTTTGGTGCCTGGGAAGGGAGTCTTATCATCAAAGGAGTGCTTGTACTGGCGTCCTAAGGAAGACTAAAGATTAAATAATCTTTATCTTTTAAATGGACATTCTTTACTTCTGATCAATGCACTTTTTTTTTTAATGACTGAAGCAGTTGTACAATGTATGTTTGACAGACTGCAAACGGGCTGTTCTAGTTAGCATAAAATTCAAGTTAAATCATATATAAGCCAGAATGACTTCTCCATACATCAGTATGTGAAAATTCCATCCACCAGGGGGATTCTTGCTTAACTGCCTGTCCTAGTCTGTTCAGTGTGTGGTAATAGGATACCATAGATGGGGTGACTCGTAAACAACAGACATTTATTTCTCACAGTTCTGGAGGCTGGAAGTCCAAGGTCAAGTCGCTGACAGATTTGGTGTCTGGTGAGACCCTACCTCGTGGTTCATGGACTGGCCTTCTCACTGTGTCCCCACGTGGTTGTAGGGATGAGGGAGCTCTCTGGGGTCTCTTTTATAAGGTCAGTAATCCCATTCATGAGAGCTCTACCCTCCTGGCCTAAGCACCTCCCACAAAGGCCCCACCTCCTCATACCAGCACCTTGGGGGTTAGACTTCAATATACAAATTTTGGGAGGCCATCAAGTGGTCTACATCACTGGCCTAACAGGATTCTTGCTCAAGGCAGGACAAGGATGTATGTATACACCAAAGGTGGGGAATGAAGAACTAGATCAGACATCGCGGGTTGGGGGCACATCTTACTAAACTGACTTAACATGATCCTTGCTAAGGGCACGGCCAGAATGAACACAGACGCCCAAGGTCCAGGCCTTGTTGAGGAGGGCTCAGAGGAGCCTGGCTGGAGTTTGGTCAAGGAGGAGAGTCTTTGTCATTAATAAAGCTTGAACTTGCTTTAAGACTTTGGGGGCACTGCAAGCTGCCCTCTGGTTTGTGGGAGCTGACGGGCATTTGCATACTTTGCCGTGATGTCCAAAATGACCGGGAGAACCATCAGCATTCCTGTAAACCTTAAAGTTGGTATTTTATGGAATATAACATAGGGGACATTTTAAGTACATTCAATACCGCTTTGGGGTGTCATTTCCACAGAGCTGTGGGATTTTGGTCTACTCGCCTTGCAAAAGTGGAATCCTTTATGCAATTATCCTCAAGACAGGTACCCACCTCCTAGTGAAAAAGATGTGTGCCTGTCCTCCTTCGGGAATCTGGTGGGAACGGGCTTAGGTCAAGCGTCTGCAGCCCTGCAACTTCCAGGCCTGGTTCCAGTTTTGCCTTTTGAAATAACAGAGTAATCCTCTCCTTCTTCTGCCTCATGTAGCCAGTCCTTCAAGTATCTGGAGGAATCCACTTTGTTATCCACCCCACACCTTCCCCACTGGCCCCTAGCAGGTTGTCCATGCTTCAACCATAATACCTGCACTGCTGCCACCATTCTTAACTTGGCCTGGTTTCCGGATATCTCACTAACATGATTGTTTTTCTGTGTAGTTACCACAGAGCCTGCCATATCTGTCGGGATTTTGTTATAATAACAAACTGCCCCATATTCTGAAGATACACCACAGCAAAGGTTATTTCTCACGTCCACTGCCTGTGCATCGTGGGCCTTGTAGGGGAGGGGGAAAAATCTTTCCCCCCATCCTCTTATGTTTTCCTGAGGTCTATGAATTAAACTGACATCAGGCAGATTGAGAGAAGAAAAAGCATCCAATTTTCTTATGTTTTTAATTATGTATGGGAGCTTCCTAGAAAGAACTGAAAACATAAATTGGTGGTTAGACCCTGGGGCCATTATACCATTTTAACAAAGGACACTAAATTGTGGAGAAGCGACTAGACCAAGGAAAGGGGGTCTGGAATTCTGGGGGAGGGGGGTTGTGGGAAGGTAACTAAGGAAATGTATGGGAGGCACTAATGACAGATAAAGGTTGTTTATGCAGACTCATCTCAGTCCCATCTCAGGTGATGAGTCCCTCTCCTTTTTTTGGTATAAGAGAGGGGGCACCTTTACGCATGGAAATTTTCTTTAAAAATGGGAAACTTCTGCCCTGCTTATAGGCAGAGAGAGGGAGGACAGAGAGCTCCTCCTGTATCTGTTGTTTCTCAATTGCCTCCAGCTCAAAATCAATATGCCAAAGGGGCATATTTTGGGGTGGCACGTCCCAATCCCCTTCAGCCTCCTGGGGATTTCACTGTAATGCGTCCTCTCTCAGGAGGCCAGTTCATGGCCTCTACCATCTGGAACATTGCCAACTGCCAGGATGGGGGTCACCAGCTCTCAAAGCCAGTTATTCCAGAAAATGCCAGTAGGTCACCCTCTGGCTTCGCAAAGCCCTTAATTATTTTGAGCCACGGGGACCCGAGACACAGGGCTCCTTAGCGATGGCTGGCAGCATCTGTTGGGGCCTCAGCTACCTTAGGAAGTGGTGGCAACCCAGTGGACATCCCAGCCAGGCAGCCTGAGAACACGGAGGACACCCCTGTTGTGTTTATGGGCTCACTGCAACAGCGAACTCCCAGCAGAGGAGCTGTGCAGGGTCTCCCGGGAGAAAGGAAAAGACAGCAAGATGATACACGAACCTTCAGTCCATGATGGTCCAAAGTTGTTTTTATTAGACAACTAATGGATTTCCCTGTTTAGGGATCTGGTGTTACCCACTTCTGGAGGCTCTTCTTCACAGCCAGAGCCACTGTGCCCCTCTGTTCAGTTTGCACTCTCTGTACCTGGTAAGTGATGAATGTGAGCCAGGGCTCCTTCCTCTGCTTTGTTCCAGTTTCTACCTGCATTCCTTCTCAAGGACCAGGCAGGTGGGCAATCAGAGAGGTCCTGGTGGGGTCAATTAGACAGGCAACCCATATATCCTCATAAGGCGGGGGGCAGGCAGGGGGCGACCCATTGGAAAAACTCTGTTCTGCCTGAATTGCAGTTCCCAGCTTGTGGGTGCAGCTCCTGTGGAGAGGGAAGGGGAGTTGCCCATAACGTTCTGTGGGGGGAGATGCTATTTAAGGTATAAACTTGTAACCAGTAGATAAATAAGTTCTAGAGATCTAATGCACTGTTTAGTGATTATGGTCAACAATTCTGTATTATAAATTTAAAGTTGCTAAGAGATTAGGTCTTTTTTTTTTTTTTAAGATTTTTTGTATTTTTGTTTTTATTTTTTGGCTACGCCGCACGGCATGTGGGATCTTAGTTCCCCCACCAGGGATTGAACTCACGCCCCCTGCATTGGAAGTGTGGAGTCTTAACCACTGGACTGCCAGGGAAGTCCCAAGAGATTAGGTCTTCATTGTTCCTTCCACAAATAAGAACTGCTAATTATGTGATGTGATAGAGGTGTTAACTAGTGCTACGGCAGTAATTATATTGCAATATATAAATGTATCAAATCTACACCTTACACTTTTGCACTGTTATATGCCAATTATATCTCAATAAAAATAAATTTAGAAGAAGGTTCTATAAAGTCTCTGAAGTAAAAAGGAAGTAACAGTTCTTGATACTGGGCGGCATGTAACTCAGGAGGAGGAGAACCTCAGATTTTGGCCCCAAACTTAGTTTGAAGGAGGGCTTCATGGTGTAAATCAGGCCTGTTATTCTGTGACCTCAAGGCACAAGTCTTCTGCAGGTGCCATGGAGGAGAAGGGGTCTGTGAAAGCTCAGGAAGACCTGTTGGCTGAGTAACCACTGGTGACAGTAAGGGGGAAGCTGATTTTTATTTTAAGTAACTTCATGGTGTTGTCTGTTAGACATAAAACAGGAAAAGGAACATCCGATAAAGCAGACATTGGCCTTTTGTTTAAAAATGTACCCGGATCGGTTTTATTCAGGTAAAGAGTTCTGTAATTTTGAATGATACTTACCTTGTAAAAGTAGAAATAAGACATGTTTCAGAATTTACATTGCTGATGTGACTTAAATATTTTATTTATTTTCAGAAAGGAAACCATAGAAATCGTATAAAACTTAAGAATTCCAACAGGTTTATAGTGAAATTTGAGTCTCCCTCAATTGGGGGTTTTCTCAGTTCCTAGTTTCCCTTTTAAGATTGAATTCCTTGTATATTCTTCAAGAGGTACATATTCAATCATCTAATTATTATTTTTATCTGAATGATGACATATTACGCATGCTGTTCTACAACTTGCCTTTTGTTAAACCTGACAGTTTATCAAGACATGTAAGAACTATCTGATTCTTCTTAATGACTTCACAGTTTTCCCTTTTGAAGCTATTAAGATTGTTTCCAATTAGTTTATCATGAAGGTGATATATTTCTCATCCCAATAACCTGGGGCGTCCAAATAGAGCATGAACGTCTGGGGCTGATGCAGCATTTTTACAAATACTTCTTGAATATCCCACATCACGCTGGTATAAGGGCAACAGGCAGAGAACTGATGTATAAGGGAAAATACAAATTAAAAATAAGAGGCTTAATTCTGCCTGTTGAAATTAAGGGGACACTTTCCCCCCATTCCCATCTCCCTTTTGTTTCCTAATTTCTCCCTCTGTCCTTTTCAAATGTACATAAATCTTTTCGGTGGCTGACCTTGTCAGTCTCACATCTCAGGAATGTTTCCCCAAGTACCTGGAAGCCATCTCTGAAACGTAATTGTAGAGGAGGAAAAAACTTTTCCTCTACCCTCTTAGATTCAGTACCTGCAAACATGACAAAAGACAGATTAACAGGGGAAAAGGCATACAAATTCTACTGATGTTAATACTTTTATATGCTTGGGGGCACTCACAGAAAAGTGAAAACCAAGAAGTGGTTAGAGTCAGAAGCTTATATACCATTTTACCAAAAGGTGTTACATTGTGAGAAGGTGAGTAGGAAATGTATGGCAGGTAAGTGTTGTCTAATGAGGTTTGTCTGTGCACTCATCTTGGTGCAACTTTCCATCTTCTTCATGCCCATAAAACTCCCCCAGGGAGGGGCTTTATGGCAGTCCTAACTTCTCAGAAGTTTCTGCTTTTAGTTAGATAAGGGAAGCTCTGAGAAGGTGTCTTTCTGCATCTATTGATTCTCAATTACCATCAACTCAAAATAATCCACGTGCCAAAGTGGCATATTTTGGGGTGGCATATTCTGATCCTCTTCATAATCACACCTCCCAACTTCCCCAGAGGAAATGAGCTTAACTTCAGCCATCACCTGGCTCCAAATTGCAAACTGTGCCTAAAGTATTGAATGGGTTGCATGTACTCAGCTCTGGAAAAGAATGAGATTTCTTTCTGTCTTTGTAGTCTCTTAGGTTGCTGGTGATGTACATCACGTTCTGGTTTTGTGCTTGCTGAAGAATAAACTATTTTCTTTCTCTTCTCACTTTAAATTTGTTTTTAATTATATTTCTCCAACAAGTGCAGGTGTGCATGTAGTCAGAGCGGACTCCTAGCACCACCACTGCCCTTCCTTTCATGGGGCCCTCTAGGCACTGGCCACCAGGGCTCGCTGTACTCAAGTCAGAATGCATTTTAAATACTTTATCTTATGTAATTGTGAATCATGAGAGTAAACCAATCCAGTCACCGTATGTCACAATAAGGACAGTGTTATATTTCTTAGGACTCTTGGTTGCAAAGGACAAACCCCAATTTGAACTGGGTTAAAAGTGTGGTACATTTATCAAAGGATATCAGGGCTCTCAGCAAGCAGGCCCCCCGGGAACAATGAGATCATAGTCCCTAGCACCAGCCTTCTCTGTCTTTCATCTCCCATCTCTGCTACTTCAGTGCCTGCTGTTTTATTCTGATTTTTTCCACATGACAATAAAAGCTGTGACCAACAGCTCCAGAGTCTCATGATTTTTCAGCTCTGTCCACTAGAGCAAGAGCGGGAAAAAAAATCTCTTTTGTCCCCAAAGCCAAAAATCCACCACTGGGTGGGAGGGAGGGAAATAACTAATACTAACACTAATTTTAATTGTAATTATTAAAATTTATTAGCCAGCTCAGGCTATGTAACAAATACCCCAGACAGGGCAGTTCAAACAACAGACATTTATTGTCTCCCTGTCTTGGAGGCTGGAGGTCTGAGATGCAAGTGTCAGCAGCCCTGGTTTCTCCTGAGGCCTCCTCTCTCCTTGGCATGTAGACAGTAGTTGCTATGGAAAAACACACTTCTGTGTGTGTGTTGGAGGGGGTGTTTCCGCACACCACCAAGCAATCCTCGACACCAGCTAGTGTCCTACAATTCAACTCAATTCTGATGCTATCCACCTGGAGATAGTATCAGACCCCATAGGTTAAGGGCTTAGTCCTACAAGACTCCTCAGCCTTCAGATGCCAATCAAAAGTCCAAGTTGTCACCTGTACTTCTGACCAACCGATGGAAATTCCCATGACCCCTCCTTGGGTTCAATTAATTTGTTAGAGTTGCTCACAGAACTCAGGAAATCCGCTTACTCACTAGATTACTGGTTTATTATAAAAGATATTAGAGGATACAAATCAACAGCCAGATAAAGAGATACATAGAGTGAGGTCCTGAATGCAGGAGCTTCTGTTCCCACGGAGTTGTGGTGCACCACCCTTCCGGCACGTGTATGAGTTCTTGTTCACCAACCTAGAAAATCTCCAGTAGTACTACAGGGATTATCATGGAGCCTTCATTACATAGGCACAGTTGACTGAGTCACTGGCTATTGGTGGTTGAACTCAACCTCCAGCTGCTCTTGCCTTCCTGGAGGTCAAGGGTGGGAATGAAGGTTCCAAACCTCTAATCACAGGGTTGGTTCCCCTGTGAACCAGCCCTTATCCTTTCCAAAATCACCTCATTAACATAAACTCTGTTGTGATCGAAAGGGGCTTGCTATGAGTAACAAAAGACACCATTATCACTCTAATTACTTAAGAAATTCCAAAGGTTTTAGGATTTCTGTACTAGGAATGGGGAGGAAGACCAAATATATATTTCTAATTGTAAATCACAATATTACAACTGTCTTCTCCCTGTGTCATCACACGACCCTCTGTATGTCATAATTTCCTCTTCTTTTAAGCGTGCCAGTCACGTGAGATTAGGGCCCAGACCACCCTAGTGACTTCCTTTTAACTTGCTGACCTGAAACACATAAACTGGTTTTCTTCAGCAAAGATGGGTTTATTCTGGATCAGCAGAGAATTGCAATCCTGGGTCTGCAACTGTGGTGAGCCTTGTGCAAGACGCCCACAAGGTAAGGGAAAGAGAATGAATGCTTTTATAGAGAAAAGGAAGTTGGAAGGGTTATAGTAAAAAAAAAAAAAGAAAGAAAAACGAGTCCATGTCTTTCCATTGCCTGAGTCCTTGCAGCGAAAGAAAAGGAGTCTTTCTTTTTCCTGCTGGTCTCTGCTACCATCTCAGGGCATGACAGCTCCCTGTTCTGGTACCCTAACTCTATTTAATTGAGGTTTCGGTTTATTAATTTTTTACTTTACTCCCTTTTGATCAAGATCTTTCTCTGAAAACACTGCTGATCAAGAGTCAGGTTTTTTAGTTTCAGTGACTTTTTGTCTCAATGTCAGGAAGGACCATTCCTGGGTCCTTTCTTTCACATTGGAAAGAAAGCGCACAGATTGGAAACCTATTAAGGTCACATTTGAGTAAAAAGGAGGGGTAGGAGGGAGATCTCTCAGGAACTTTTAATCTGAAATCCATATGTTACCAAGATCATAGATATTGGAGATAATCTGCAGTATGTCACCACCAAAGGCTTGGCGACCAACTTCCAACAGGCCTGGTCTGGATATCCTGGAAAAGCTTCAATTCTACATGTCATTCCAGGAAATCTTTACTTTCGGGTCACCAGGTGATGTGCAGATCCAGTCAGGATTTGGTGCTTTCTTTAGGTGTATCATATGAATTCAAGGGTCTATTCCTTGCAAGATAAAGACTTCATAAAGCACAAAAAAGGCACAGAGTTCAGGCTTGGGTTTATTTAAAAGGAGTCTAGTATTGAAGGTTAGAACTGACTTCAGAACCAGAACATAGCTGTCCCTGGACACTCTTGGCTTTTAGATGGCCCTTCAAAGACTTGTCACCCATTAACTTACATATACTCTAAAACTTAAAAGATACTAGTTTCAATCTTCAAAAGTTTCGTGTGCACTGGGCTACCCTGGTGGCGCAGTGGTTAAGAATCCACCTGCCAATGCAGGGGACACTGGTGCAAGCCCTGGTCCAGGAAGATTCCACAGTGCCGCGGAGCAACTAAGCCTATGTGCCACAACTACTGAGCCTGCGCTCTAGAGCCCGTGCACTACAACTACTGAGCCCGCGTGCCTAGAGCCCGTGCTCCACAACAAGAGAAGCCACCACAATAAATGAGAAGCCCATGCACTGCAATGAAGAGTAGCCCCTGTTTGCTGCAACTACAGAAGGCCTGCGTGCAGCAACGAAGACCCAACACAGCCAAAAATAAAATAATTTATTTAAAAAAATTTTTTAAATAAAAAGTTTTGTGTGCACTATTTTAATTGATGAAAATTTTGAATATTAAGTCTACTGGATAACAAACTGGGCTCAAAGAAACTTCAGAAACCCACTCTTGCATACTGACAACATTGAGCTATCACTAAAGCACACTGCATGTTAACTGCTTCTACATACAGACTTCCTTCACTCAGCTGTAAGCATCCTGAAAGTGCAGACCAAACAGGGACAGTAGGGAATGGATTTTGTCCCCTTTGTATGACTAGTGACCTGACAGTGCTTCACTTTTATCAACTTAATAAAGCCTCAATAAAAGCTTCCAAGCAGCACCAATGTAGGAAAAAAGCAATCTTTACACTCTTTTCCTCAAACCCATGCTCAGATTGTCTCCAAACAGCTCAACTATTGGGAGCATGGTGAACCTCTGTGGTTGTAGGGTTTCTCAGCAAGTTTAGACTGTTCTATGGGGTTGGAAAACTTGTTACCAGGTGCACACAAAATGATCAGCTATTGTTCTGAAGGTTAACTTGCAAGGGAAAATCTCTTCGTCTTCAAACACTAGGAACTAACCAGTGATTTCATATCAATAAACCCCAATAAGGGGCTTCCCTGGTGGCGCAGTGATTGAGAGCCGATGCAGGGAACATGGGTTCGTGACCCGGTCTGGGAAGATCCCACGTGCCGCGGAGCGGCTAGGTCCGTGAGCCATGGCCGCTAAGCCTGCGCGTCCGGAGCCTGTGCTCCGCAACGGGAGAGGCCGCAACAGTGAGAGGCCCGCGTACCACAAAACAAAAACAAAAAGCAAAAACAAAACCCAATAAGGGACTACGCTGACACACAGCTAGCTAGGCCTCTGGCTTATTGGAGAGAAAAGGCACCCGCTACTTGGTTTGCGCACAGTGCCCTTTGTGAGCAGGTAGTGGCTCTTAAAATAGCTTTTGGGGTGAGATCAACGGCTGCTTGCGCAGTTTAGGCACATTTTCCGTGGATATGGCGTGCCAGCTGAATATCCTTGGGCATAATAGTGACACGGTTGGCATGGATGGCACATAGGTTGGTGTCTTCAAAAAGACCCACCAGGTATGCCTCACAGACTTCCTGCAGTGCCCTTACAGCCGAGCTCTGGAAACGCAGGTCCATCTTAAAGTCCTGCGCAATTTCCCGGACCAGGCGCTGGAAGGGTAACTTACCAATCAGAAGTTCTGGGGACTTCCACTAGTGACGAATCTCGCGCAGTGCTATAGTGCCCGGCCAGCACCTGTGCGACTTCTTCACGCCCCCCGTGGCTGGCGCGCTCTTCCGAGCTACTTTGGTAGCCAGTTGTTTGCGAGGTGCTTTGCCGCCAATGGGCTTCCGCGCCGTCTGCTTTGTTCGTGCCATTTCTCTGCTATCCCGAGAACCCAAGGGGCTGTTACAGCCTCCTCAGTTGCTCCCTGACGCGTAAGTGGCAAGCCTGACTGCCTCTTTTTTTTTTTTTTTGCGGTACGTGGGCCTCTCACTGCTGTGGCCTCTCCCGTTGCGGAGCACAGGCTCCGGACGCGCAGGCTCACCGGCCATGGCGCACGGGCCCAGCCATTGCGCGGCACGTGGGATCCTCCCGGACCGGGGAACGATCCCGTGTTCCCCGGATCCGCAGGCGAACTCTCAACCACTGCGCCACCAGGGAAGCCCGAGCCTGCCTGCTTTTATATAGGCTGCCGCCTTCCCATTGGCCAGGTGCCAGGCAGCGTGATGACAGGCTAAGCTCTGATTGGTCCGTGAGGCATTCTGCTTAGGCGCCTGCCCCTTGTTTTTGCTTTGCATGGGCTTGACCCCACAGTCAGGTTGGCATCGTGGAGCACGCCAGTCAGCTTGCAGGCTGAGCTGGTCTGGGTTGGGGTGGGCGTCGGGTCTGGGTTCCGGTTGGCGTCATCGTGGGTGTTGCATCTCCGTGCACAGCTCCCTTGTTTTTCCTCAGCACTCTCCTCCTCCTCTATGGGCCAAGGAGGGAAGAAACTTCTAGAAGCTTGCACTCCACATTTGGCCTGATAACAAGGACCCCAAGAGAAGATGACACTCAGTATGGGCGGATGGGGTCCACCCTGCTCCCTCACATCATCACCTACCTTGGAGCATCCACAGAATGCATGAAGCATGAAAGTTCCTCTGAAGCACCCATTCTCCAATTTAAAAACTCTCCCAGCCAAGTTCCTTATAATGGCGTCTCCATTGTGTCTATATCCATTTTATGAGGTTCAGCTTGAGGTTATCTCCATTGTAGTGAACTCCCATTGCCTCAATGGTAAGAAAGAATTCTGTCACATCTTAAATACCCTTCCTAATGAGCCTTTGTAACTTTTTCTTTTTTTAGGAGTTTTCACTTTTGTTTAGTTTTAATAGATGGCAAGAATTTTAATCTTTTTTTTTTTCTTTTTTTGGTTCTATGAACCACTCTGGTAGTTTGATAAAGCTCATAATATTTAAAAATATTTTTAATGCATAAAGTAAAATGCTTCAGAACGTTTTTAAATGCATAAAATAAATTGCAAAGAATCAATTATATGGAAATAAGTTATCAAAATATATACAAATTATCAAAATATATATAAATTTGTCAGTTATAAATGTACACTTTTATCAATGCATTAAATAACAGCTTCTAATTGGGGAAGACTTGTAACTGCTGTCATTGGAGAGTGGTTATGGGCGTTAAGGATATTTAGAGATCTCTTTCATGGCTGTACTGTGATATGATTCCATACCCTATCCTCAATTTAGCATACCAATTATACTTCTTTTTAAGCTTTTTTAAGTGATTTCCTAGAGTTTGAAATATAGATTTATAACCAATCTCAGTTCACTTTCAAATGACACTATTTCATTTCATGGGTAGTGCAGGTAACTTAGAAACAGGAATAATAGAGTATTACCATTTCCTCCCTTCCATCCCTTATAACATTGCTGTCATTATCATTCAATATATTATTGCTGTTACTATTTGAACAGTTATCAGTTATTAAGAATAGAGAAATAAAGGATTTTATTTTTCCCTCACTTATTCCTTCTCTAATACTCTTCCTTTCTTTATGTAGATCTGTGTTTCTGACCTTCATCATACTCCTTCTCTTTGAAGAACTCCTTTTACCATTTCTTGCAAAGCAGGTCTACTGGTGAAATTCCATCCATTATTGTTTGTCTGAGAAAGTCTACTTCTCCTTCACTTTTGAAGAATAACTTTGCTGGATACAGAATTCTAGGTTGGTGACTTTTTTATATCATCATTTTACATATTTCATGCCACAATTTTTGCTTTCATAATTTCTGATGAGAAGTCTTATCCTGTTTCTCTGTAGTTAAAGTGTTTTCTCCCTCTCTGGTTCTTTAAAGATATTTTCATATTTTATTTTCTGTAGTTGAATATGATGTGCCTTGGTATAGTTTTTTTGCGATTTATCCTGTTTGGTGTTCTTTGAACCTCCTGGATGTGTGGTTTAGTCTCCATCATTAATTTTGGAAAATTCTCAGCCATTATTCACACATTTCTTCTATCCCTCCTCTCTTCTCCTTCTGCTATTCTAATTACATGTATGCCACACCTTTTGTAATTATCCCACAGTCCTTGAATATTCTGTTTTCTATTTATTGTTACTATTTTTTTTTCATTTTAGATGTCAGTTTGGGAGGTTTCTATTGACATTTCTTCAAGCTCACTGATTCTTTCCTAGATCATAGACAGTTGACTGATGAGCTCATCAAAGGCAGTCTTCATTTGTTAGTGTTTTCAATTTCTAACATTTCCTTTTGATTCTTTCTTAGCATTTTCATCTCTCTACCTACATTGTCTGTCTGTTCTTGTATGCTGTCCACTTTATCCATTAGAGCCCTTAACATCTTAATCACGGTTTTAAAATTCTGGTCTGATAGATAATTCCAACACCTGTGTCATATCTGAGTCTGGTTCTATGCTTCTTTATGAATTTGGACTATGTCTTTTTTTGCCTTATGAAATGGCTAGTATTTTTGGTTGAAAGCTGGACATGATGTACTGGGTAATATGAACTATGGCTAATTGGCTTTGAGTGTGAGGATTTATGTTATTCTGGATTGGAGCTGGTCTGGACTAGAGTTGGGCTGTGTTTAGTGTTGATTTTAACTCAAGGCACCAGAAGCTTTAAATTCTCCTGAGGTCCTTATTTTTGTCTGTCCTGTTGTCTTTGAGCCTCTCTAAGAACTCTGTCTCAGATATAGTCTGCCTCTTACAGCTCTCTCAAACCTGATGTGCTCTTATTATACTAGAGCCCTGTTAGGGTGGTGGTAGGCTGTGTGCAGGGGGAGTGTGCCATAATGCTGTGATTAAATCTCAATCTCTTGGTGATCTTGTGTCCCTGGGATATGACCTTCACAGGTGTTTCTTAGCTGTTTTGCCTTCTTTAGGTGAGACAGGAGGGTGAGAGGGGCTGGAGTGAGAGAAATGCCCTTCCCTGGTGGGATAAAGCTCTGCTTGTCTTCCCCTGTTGTGGAGAACATTCTGAGTATATTTCACAATGGTTGCTTTTCTCCTCCCTTGGCCAGAACCAGGAGGGGAGTTTTCTCCTATTTTCACAAAGAGAAATTGGTGGGGTCCCTGAAAGTAAGGCCAATGAAAGTGTGTGTGATCTTATGATTTATTGTAAAAAGTATATATTTGGTCTTTGTTCCTGTTTCTGACACAGAGCTCCTAAAACACCTAGAATTTCCTGTGATAAGAGCAATAAAGGTGTCTTTTGTTATCTTTATGAGTGATTTTGGGAAGCCCCTAAGGATGGGGGCTGGTTGTCAGGGCAACAACCATGTGATTAGAGGGTCCCACTCCCCCCACCTCCAGGGAGGGGAGAGGGGCTGGAGGTTGAATCAGTTGCCAGTGGACAATGGTTTAATCAGTCACGCCTAGTACTGAAGCCTCCGTAAAAACCCAAAAGGACAGTTCCAAGAGCTTCAGGGTTGGGGAACATGTGGAGATTTGGGGAGAGCGGTGCACTAGGAGAGGGCGTGGAAACTTTGCACCCCTTCCCTCATGCCTTGCCATCTGGCTGTCCCTGAGTTTTACTCTTTCATAATAAACTGTTAATCTAGTTAAGTAAAATGTTCCTGTGAGCTCTGTCAGCTGCTCTAGCAATTAATTGAACCTGAGGAGGGGGTCACGGAAGCCTCTGATCTATAACCAGTCAGTCAGAAGCACAGGTGACATCCTGAGGTTGTGATTGGTGTCTGAAGAGGGGGAAGTCTTTTTTAAGAGAGACGAATTCTTTTCTGAGCACGTTCCTGCCTGGTGCGTTAGTAATAGGTGCTCGACCATCACTTCCAGAAAGGTGCAGACAGCATACACCTGCTCCTGCCCAGTGAGCTGGCCATGTACACTGTGTCTGAGGGCACCAAGTACACCAGCTCCAAGCAAGCGTCAGAACCAATGGCTCTCTTCAGAGCTCCCTCCACTGTCAGGAGAAGAGCTGTGCCACCCATCAGCTTTCACTCCAGTTTCCAGCAGGAAACATATCAACATAGGTGGATTCAGAAAACAAGTTTTACATTGCTTATTAATTCCTTCTCCATTATGGGTTGAATTGTGTCCTCCCAAATTCATATGTTAGAGACCTAACCGTCAGTACCTCAGAATGTGACTGTACTTGGAGACAGGGTCTTTAACAGATGTGAGTAAGGTAAAATGAGGTCATTAAGGTGGGCCCTGATTTAATATAACTGATGTCCTTATTTAAAGGAGAAACTTGGACAGCTAGACATGCACAGAGGGAAGACAATGTGAGGAGAGACAGGGAGAAGATGGCTGTCTATGAAGGAGAGAGGCCTGAAACAAATACTTTTCTTATGGCTCTGGGACAAACTGACCCTGCAGTCACTTTGATTTTGAATTTTTGGCCTCTAGAACTGTGGGACAATAAGTTTCTATTGCTTAAGCACCCAGTATGTGGGATTCATTATACAACCCTAGAAAACTAATACACTCCTTGATAGATTTCTACTCTAATGTGTCTCCTTTCTTATATATCGCCTATGGCCATCCTGGTGGATTCACCCTTTATCTCCAAAGGGATGTAAAATGACCTCATCCAACACACTAGCCAACACCATTTATGCAGTTTCCAATTGCAATTTGTCATTTTTTAATGCATTGGAATCAGTTTGCTAATATTTAAAGTATAATTTCTGTTTCCTTATTTATAAGTGACTACAGTCTGTAATTTTTTTTCCCCTTTGGTAAGTCATCTTTATTCATTTTAATAGCAACATTATATTTTCTTCAGAAGGCAAAAAAAAAGGTTTTATTTCATCCTTTATTTTGGGAGAATTTGTTTATCAGTAGAATTTTATATTTCTTAATAGTTTAGCAGTAATTTTCCTGGAGGCCTGGCATTTCTTCAATACTTCAGGCCTTAAAAATCTCTAACTCATTTAAAATAACAATTTAGTTATGAAAAGTTTTATTACATATATATATGTCATATAAAAGTTTTATTATAATCTGTATCTCAATCCAATTAAAGAATTTTCTTTTAAGAGAGATACTTAGAAAAAAATGATAGAATACAGCATTAGCCTAGATTAGAAATGAACAGTTTAATACAGTCCCTAGGATTTTAAGTATAAGAAAACATCCAGATTGAAAAGGAAGAAATAAAACCACCTCTATTTGCAAATCACATGATCTTATATATAGACTATTCTTATACTTTTTTTTTTTTTTGGTACGCGGGGCCTCTCACTGTTGTGGCCTCTACCGTTGCGGAGCACAGGCTCCAGACGCGCAGGCTCAGCGGCCATGGCCCACGGGCCTAGCCGCTCTGCGGCATGTGGGATCTTCCCGGACTGGGGCACGAACCCGTGTCCCCTGAATCGGCAGGTGGACTCTCAACCACTTGTACCACCAGGGAAGCCCTGTTATTTCTTTTTTTTACCAGTAATGATTATGAACTTTTTTCACCTATCAACACTGAGTCATATTTATAGATTTCCCCATGTTGAAAAGTCCCTGCCTTCCTGTGAGTAACCCAGCTTCATTCTGATGGCAAGAGTTCCAGACAGGGGCGCTAGGGGCGCTATTTGAAGGGCCGCTGAAGTATCTGTGTTCTGATTGGCTGACATGCCTAGCTGTTTTATCCAATTAGAGAGTGGAACTGTTCATGCTCATTTAAATGTTCTCTCAAATCCAATCAGATGTTCAATTTATCCAAGTCCTCATCTGAATGTAAACCATATAAATAGGACCTTCCATGCCATCCACTTTTTCAAGGACCTGTGCTGTCTCCACTGGAAGTACATTTCTGCTCCTAGGAAGGCTTACCAGTGAGATGTGACTGCTGTTCTGAAGAAGGAAAGAGCAAGGCCCAGTGACTCTGTATCCCAAAGTACTCAGATATCCTCCAGGTTCACCAGCCGCAAGTGGGCTCTTATTTCTAAAGCAAAGTAGATTTCAAGAGCCTCTCTATTAACCCAAACTCTCCTAGTTATCTTTAAAACAGACTTCGTATTAGTTTTCTGTTGCTGTCATAACAAATTACCTCCAATGTAGTGACTTCAAACAAAACCCATTTATTATCCTGAGGTTCTGCAGTTTGGAAGTCCAGGCACACCTCACTCCTCTGTTGAGTCTCATTACCTCAATTCAGGATGTCTGCATGTTCCTTTCTGGGGGATAATTGTGCCCCCAGGCTCACTAGGATTGTCTGGATGAGGTTCATTTCCCAGCTGACTGTGAGTGCTGGACTGTCTTTTCCCCTAGAACCTGCCCACATTCCTTCTCATGCTCTCCAGGTAATCCTTTCCACCGAGAGCAGGGCAGGTCCTCCTCCAGCTTCCAGTCTTTCTGACTTCTGTGCTGTATCTTTCTTTCCTCCAGCCAGAGATAGTTCTCTGCTTTTAAGGGCTCCTGCAATTGAACTGGAAAATCCAGGATAATCTTTTTATCTTAAGGTTTGCAACTTTAATGACAGCTACAAAGCCCTGTTGGCTGTGTGACAGAACTTACTGACAGGTCCTTGGGACTAGGACGTGGAGATCTTGGGAAGCGGGAGGTTGCAGTCTGCCTACCACAGACTTCTTTAGCCAAATTTTCCCTTAGGACCTATTTAGTTGTCCATTATTCAAATCACCGAGGATATGCAGTAAAAATGAAGCTCATTCTTCCACAGGTGGTAGGGTTCACATTCTCATCAGGGACATTCACAGATGGCTCGACAAAAAGGGATATAACAAAGCTGGATGTTTCTTTTTGAAAAACATCACACATTGAAACTGGGGTGTGCCAGAGAACACTAATGAAGAAGCAGAAGGTATTACTATTTCTCTGAGTTTTTTGAGGGCAGGGGATTTTTGCCTGTTTGTATGAATGAATATGGCCATCACCGGAAACCTGTGGGAGGTTGGAGTGAGTGAACATTATGGTTATACAGGGATACAAAATGTGTTCAAGGCAGAACTCATCTACTCTCAGTGGAAAGAGATGAGGACAATAATAAAATTACACCCTCCTAGGACGAATGCTAAACACAGAGATAGCCATGACTTTGGTTATGACCATATGATCAGGGTCAGGCCAAGTAGGGTGACCTCAAAGTCTTTGTGGTTGAGACTCAAGAAGAACCAAAATAATGTGTTAAATAGCTGAGTTCTTTTCTTTAAAAAAATAAAATGAGAAATTTCAAATATGTGCCAAGGTAGAAAAAATAGTAAAATGAACTGGACTTCAGCATTTATCAGCCTAAGACTAATCTTGACTCATTTATACATCTGCCCTCCTTTCGCTTAGATTATTTTGAAAAAAAATCCAAGATGTTGTATCATTTCATGCATAAATATTTCCCTGAGTTCTTAGACCGTCCCAGTCAGCTGAAAGAATTTGGTTTAATATTTCAGGGACATAATTAATCACACTCATCAACGAAAGACAGATCCTGTCTTCTAGGTGTTTATCACCCACAAAACTTCTCAAGCGTATACTGCACAGAACTTACAAGCACGAGTGCTTTCAAAATGGCAATACCAAAGCAACTTTATGAAACTGTTACCAGCAGCCCAACGGCTACCCAGAGTCCTGGTATATTAATTTACTAGTACTAACAAAACAAAGTACCACAGACTGGATGGTTTAAACAATAGAAATTCATATTCCCACAGTTCTGGAGGCCAGAAGCCTGAGATCAAGGTGTGGGCAGGGCTGGTTTGCCCCGAGGCCTCTCTTCTTGGCGTGTAGACTCCTTCTTCTCCCTGTGTCCTCACATGGTTGTCCCTTCGTGGGGGTCTGTGTCCTAATTTCCCCTTTTTTATAAGGACACCAATCATACAGGATTAGCCCACCCCAATGACCTCAGACTTCCTTGAGACTGGACCTGCCACGCCAACTCTTCCCTGGTCTCCAGCCCACCCTGCAGATTTCAGATTTGCCAGCCCCACAATCATGTGAGCCAATTCCTTACAATGAACCTCTCTCTTTATACATGCCGTTGGTTCTGTTTCTCTGGAGAATCCTGATTGATAAAACCTGGAATCAGCATTCTCTCTTTTCTCTTTCACCCCTAGTTGTAAACGAGCCAAGCTCTTTTCTAAGTTTATCTTTTTATGTATTTATTTTTGGTAAAACCTTATTGAATGCAGCTAACAACCTCCACTTGTGCTATTAACACTCTATACCAAAACAGGCAACGGTATCACTACACAAGGAGAAGCGCTGGTTTCCAGCCTCTGTGAAGTTTCCTGCCATATGAGGCGGGGACCACTTTCCCTGCTCCCCATTTCTTCTGTGATAGTGCTGCATAAAGACAGCCTCGGTGACTTTCAACAGCAAGCTCCAGGGCTGCTGGGCACCGTGGCTGCTGGCTCCAGCTTGCAGTTTCCACTCACTTGTTCTCTTTCTGGGCTCAGGAAGCAGCTCCTCTCTGGGATGTGCAGGTCTCGGGGCGTAGGATAGAAGTGCAACTCATTGCACCAGAGGCCCTTGCTCTGGAAGTGGGCACCATCCCTTCTAACCTGCCATTGCCCAATGAGGGCCCATGATGTGCTAACTTCCTGAGGCTACCCTGACAAACTACCACAAATGGGGAGCTTACCACAGGAATTGACTCTCCCAGTTCTGGAGGCCAGAAGTCTGAGATCAAGGTTTCGGCAGGGCCTCGCTCCCTCCAGAAACTCTAAGTGTGGGTCTTCCTGCCTCTCTCAGCTCCTGGTGGCTCTAGGAATCCCTTGGCTTGTGGCTGAATCACTCGAGTTTCTGCCACCATCGTCATCTTCTCCTTGTGTGTGTCAGTGCTCCCTCTGCTTCTCTCCTATAGAGACATTTAGGGCCCACTTGGATAATCCAGGATAAGCTCCTCCTCTCAAGATCCTTGATTTACTCATATCTTTTCCACACAAGGTAATATTTACAGGTTCTAGGATGAGAAAGAGAATATTTCATTGAGTGGCCAGTTTCTGAGCCACATGTGGCTGCACCCAAGGTCATGGGACAGGGCAGTTCACCCCTGGGAGTGACGAGTGGGGCACATGATTGGGGAACATTTGCTGAACTCAAACTAGCACAAGCAGATTTAGTGCAAGGCAAACCCACCTACTATCATGACCAGAAACTAAAAGAAGGAAAAAGGACATTGGTGTCCCTTCTTAAATTTGTGTTGCTAAATGGAGTAATTTGGATGGAAAAAAAAAAAAATGCATGTAACCCAGCTGGCTATGCCAAAGAGAAAGACCATATAAGAGTTATGTGGAAGGAACTTCTCTGGTGGCGCAGTGGTTAAGAATTCGCCTGCCAATGCAGGGCACATGGGTTCGAGCCCTGGTCCGGGAAGATCCCACATGCCGCGGAGCAACTGAGCCCGTGTGCCACAACTACTGAGCCTGCGCTCTAGAGCCCGCGAGCCACAACTACTGAAGCCCGCACACCTAGAGCTGGTGCTCCGCAACAAGAGAAGCCACCGCAATAAGAAACCCGCGCACCACGACAAAGAGTAGCCCCCGCTCGCTGCAACTTGAGAAAACCTGCTTGCAGCAACCAGGACCCAATGCAGCCATAAATAAATAAGAGCTATGTGGAAGAAAGGAATGTTCTTATCATCAATGGTGACACCAAAACCCACTGTCAGTTCATGTTGGGTAAAACCGCATGGATGGCAGAAAAACTGCCAAAGTTGCAGTGGTTTCCATGAAATAATGCTAATATATTCTCTCCCTTGAATCGTTTATTATTCACGTGTGGAACAGTCGCCAGAACCACTAGGCAGCGTCAAGCTCATGCTTTTAGAAATATTTCTCCTTTGTTTCTACAATGTCCTCACTGAGACAATCAAAGGCCTGGAAATTATGGAGGACTGCCAGTGATCGCAACGACTCTGAAGATCAATCTATCTCCACAGGATGGACACCTACATAACCACTAAAAGAGAGAACAGTGAACAAGAGAAACAAGATGGCTGAGTCCCAGCTCTCCACACACAGACAGATATCACAGACAAAATAGAAGCAGCATTTACTCCCCTTCCCCTACAGCCAACACCACGTGTGTGCCCAGCTCTTCAATTCCGACCGTAATACTAATTTTCATGAAAAGCAAAACAAATTATCTATGGCTTGAGTGCAAAGAACAAAAACAAAATAGTTGAATTCATGTCTTAAGTCAAAAAAAAAACAAAATCCAATTTGTGTTTGCTAAGGTCACCAAGCAGTTCTCCAGTTCTCAGCGGACACTGAGTGTCCCACAAATTTAACTCAATTCTAACATCATCTACCTGGAGATAGTGTCAGACCTCACAGATTAAGGACTCAGATAAAAAAAATTAATTAAACAACAGTCAATGTAAGAAAGAAATAGAGAATTTTATTTGAACCAACCTGAGGATTATAACCCAGAAGACAGTCTCTCAGAAAGCTCTGAGGACTGTGCCACCCATTAGAGGTCAAAGCACAATTATATAAGTTTTTGAGACAAAGTGTTATACATTAAAGAGTTATGCATCAAAGTAATACACTGACAGTTTACACAGTTCAACAAGGCAAGTGGTGGGTCATTGTGACCCCTTACAGGATTAAGGAAGGAAGGTTACCTCCTAAAGAGTTACCTTGCTGGCACCAGGAGGAAATTGTTTTTGTTGCTGTTGTTTGTTTGTTTGTTTTGGCGAGTAAGCATTCCTGTGTTAAGGGGATCTAGTTAATGTATAATGCAGATGCATAGCGCACACTAAAGGGGAGAGAACAGTGGCTCAAAGGGCAGAGAAATTTTTATGTTAAATTTTTCTTGTCCTCTCTCAAAATAATTTTGTTTCATCACTGCCCTCCCTTCAGAAGCCAGTCGCAAGTCCAGGATGTCACCTGTGCTTCTGACTGACTGGTTATAGATCAGAGGTTCCAAGATCCCTCTTCGAGGGTTCGATTAATTTGCAAGAGCAGCTCACAGAACTCAGAGAAACACCTTACTTACTA
The DNA here is from genome assembly GCF_949987515.2 of Delphinus delphis. Taxonomy (NCBI): domain Eukaryota; kingdom Metazoa; phylum Chordata; class Mammalia; order Artiodactyla; family Delphinidae; genus Delphinus; species Delphinus delphis. The sequence continues at coordinate 16,870,435 of NC_082685.1, forward strand.
GATTACTGGTTTATTAGTAAAGGATATAACTGAGAACAGCCAGATGGAAGAGATGCACAGGGCAAGGCATGTGGAAAGAAGCCCTGAGCTTCCATGCCTTCTCTGGGCACACCACTGTCCCCAAGCCTCCGTCTATTTACCAACCTGGAAGCTCTCTGAACTCATCCTCTTGTGTTTTTATGGAGGCTCCAGTACTAGTCATGATTGAGTAACTCCTTGGCCACTGGAAATTGAGTCAACCTCCAGGCCCTCTCCCCTCCTGGAGGTGGGGGTGTGGTGGGGGGACTGAAAATTCCAACCCTCTAATCACTTGCTTTGTTCTACTGGCAACCAGCCCCCATCTTCAACGAGTTTCCAAAATTCACCACATTAATGTAACCAAAGACACCTGTATGGTTTTCATCACAGGAAATTCTAAGTATTTTAGGAGCTCTGTGCCAGGAACAGGGGACAAAGACCAAATATGTAATTTCTTATGTCACCATATCACACAAAACAAAACAAATCAGAATTCCTTGATGGATCTGAAATAACTCGCTGCTGTCAGAAAGCAAAGATGCTTTCAACAATATCAGGGGCTACCCTTAAAGACAAAATAGCCGTTTTATTTGAAAGAGTCTCCCCTGGGCCACAGTTGAGAATTTGAGGATCACACAACGATAATAGTGGTTAATTAGATTATGTTTACTTTATAAAAGAAGAAAAGTTAATATATGCAGTTACAAGCATACGAAAATTAAAAGACGTAAACAATAATGTGTTGAGTTTTTATGGATTTTGGTTAAAGAAGAAAGCCGTTGACATATACGGGTATTTGGTCTTAGGCATATGTCTGTTAGTAACGTCTAGATGTGGACGTGTGTGTATCCCTTTAAGCAGGAAAGAGCGAACAGAAATCTAAGACACGGTCTAGAACAGAGACCGATTGGGGGCCGAACAGCGGGGAGGCGGAGACAAATGCCCTTGGGGTAGCGCGAGAGGAGAGCAGGCTTTGCTGATGGTGCTGAGGGGGTACTTGGGGTGCTCCACTCCAGCGCGCACAGGAACAGCGGCGTCAAGTAAACCGTCACCAGACAAGGGAGAATAGGCCGTAGCCTTTCTGTCTCGGGAATGAGAGACCCTGCGAGAAATCGGTGACATAAAGTGTGCAAAATCCGTAGAGTGTCCGAGATTCTGAGCCCGGGGAAGGATTGGAGAGGCGAGGGTCTCGGGGCGCAGGTCAGTGGCCGCAGCCGGAGGACAAGAGGTTGGATGCGTGACCAATGCCGTCAGGCAGGCGGTCTTTGAACTGACCAACCGGAAAACGTTCCCAAGTGCAAACAAGGGCAGCAAAGGCTTTGCTGTTTTATGTAGCGAGTCCTGACCACAGCACGCAGGAGCCATAGCCTCCAAACCCACCATCCTCCTCACAGCGGGCACCAGAAGCCGCCAGCGACTGTTCCCAGCACCCTCCACTTCACGCACCGCGGTATCTCCACCCCTCCTCCCTCATACTCTTGCACCCCTGTATCCCCGCCCCCCGTAACCTGCACTCCTGCATCCCCGCGCCCAGGTAATCCCCGCCCTCCGCCCCGTACCGCCGCATCCCTGCACCCCCATGCTCCAGTATCCCGCACTCCTGTATCTCTGTACCTCTGCACTTCTGCGCGCCAGTATCCCCGGCACTCTTGCATCCCTGTACCCCTGCACCCTTACCTCTGAACTCGTGCGCACACGCACCTTTTTATCTCCACCGATCCTCTCCCCGGCCCCGCCCCCCATCTCGCGCACACACACCCGGAGTCGGCCGAATCTCCCTCTCGCGCTCTACTCTCCCAGGGCCACCAGCATCCCATCACCTAGGACCCAAAGACCAAGCCCCGTTGCAATGGCGCCGCTGGAGAGGCTCTGCAGAAACCTGGCTTGTACGCCGCCCTGCCCGGCGCGTCCACTTTGCGCCCAAGGACTCACAGCTCACGCGCCGCATCCTCCGGGAACTGGCCGGGAATGGCGACCCGAGCTCCCCAAAGACATCAAGTCCACGTCCCTTTTTACGTTTCAACAAAAACAGCTCTCTCCCGGGATGGTCTCTGAAGAAGCCGCGGCTTCAAAGTCCCTGCGGGAGTGTGACCCTCATCCTTGGGTTCCTAATTTTCTTTTCTTGGTAACTTCCTCCCAGCCAAACCCGAAGTCGGCTCAATGACTGTTGTGGAAAAGGACACCCGGCAGCGGGTGGCGCCCAGAGGTGGGATGGCACACTTTCTCCCTGCTCTTTGGCTGTGTGGCTTTTGGAGCTCAATTTCATTCTTTCTCTGATAGAGGGAGAAGCACTCCTTTGGCTTTCTTTTTTCCTTTCATTCATCATATATTCATTTAGCACCTATTATGTGCCTGGCATAGCTCTGAGAACTTGGGAGTAAAGTGCCTTCCTGGAGTTATATCTAGTTGGGGAGGTGATGCCCAGTAGAGGGGAGATAGTGTCGTAGAGGTTTACACGCTGAGCAGAAATAGAGCACCATTGGCTTGGGGCGTGTTGCCCAGGACCGTGAAGACTTTGAGAGGAAACTTGGAAGCCTTCAGAGTGGGAACCCGCTGCTCTGGGGATGGTGGGACGCCTGGGTTTGGAGGGACAGAGACTAGCTGAGGGAAGGAGGAGCTGGCACGGGGAAGGAGGCGTGGTCAGAGGTAAATGGAAGAGCGGCTCCTGCTGTGCCCTGAAAGATTGGGACTGTTACTTGGAGGGCACCGCGCAGCCGCTGCAGGGCCTGCTAGAAGTGACTGCCTTCAAGGGCTTTGCGCCCCTCTAATTAAGGCCTCTCAGGCCATACCTGTGACGTTTTAAAGTGTAATTTCTACAAATAGGAGGGTGGTGAGTGTTATCACACACAGCGTTCATTCGTCACCAGAGTTGGTGTCCAGCACACCTGTATGGGCGCTGGCTAGGCTGCTCCATTCCAAGTGTGCAGGTGTCCTTGGGAATCAGGCCAGCCACGGTTTTCCTGCCCTCCAGGAGCTCAGCTTGAATGTCACCCCCCAATACCCAGCAGTGAGAGGAAGCAACCGAGCTGTTTCGTGGAAGGTAACCTGTCTGTCTCACCTGCCCGGGGGTAGCCTCCTACAACTCTCAGGTGGAGGTACTAGAGGACGTACCCTCCAAGGTCACTACAGGTTATGGTGCAGAAGGGCTTACAGGCCACATTAGAAAGCTCAAACTACGTGGTTTATTAAATTAATTTAAAACAGGCAACAAGAAGTAAGGGGGAAGACATGGGGTGAGCTGACACACATAGGTGTCAGTGAGGAGGAGAGCCGCACCACCTGATCCTGGGCATACGTGGACATGTGTGTGTCCTGTTCTCCCTGCCACCTAGCCTCCCTGCTGATGGTGAGGTTATGAGGAACAGGGTCCAGGAGACACCAGGGGTCCTGGGCCAATGCATACAGGTGCAGCCACACAGGGACAGGCTCTCCTGTGGAGAGTCCCAGCAGCGGCTGCTTAAGATCTGTGAAAACTGAGTGCCTCAGGGGTTCTGAATGCTTAGTAGCTATTGTATACTTAGTGATCGTGAATCTTTAATGCCTCTTGTATACTTAATGATCACAAATATTTAGTGACCAGATGCCTCACCTTTACTTACCTTTGTCTCGGTGTTTCCATCCCATCCAACAATTTGTGGATTATTGGCGTCTTTGCTATGTTGAGTCTTCCAATTCACGAACACTGTATGTCATTTATTTAGATCATCTTTCATTTCTTTCATCATCATTTTGTAATTTTCAGCAGCAAGTCCTGTACATGTTTTGTTAGATTTATACCTGTGTTTCATTTTTTTTTGGAGTGATTTTACATGGCAATGTGTTTTGTTTTTTTTTTTTGCGGTACGCGGGCCTCTCACTGTTGTGGCCTCTCCCGTTGCGGAGCACAGGCTCCGGACGCGCAGGCTCAGCAGCCATGGCTCACGGGCCCAGCCGCTCCGTGGCATGTGGGATCTTCCCAGACCGGGGCACGAACCAGCGTCCCCCGCATCGGCAGGCGGACTCTCAACCACTGCGCCACCAGGGAAGCCCCTGGCAATGTTTTTTTAATTTTGGTTTGCACATGCTCAGTGTTTATATACAGAAATGAAATTGATCTTTGTGTTGATCTTGCATCCTGAGACTTTACTGAATTCCCCTATCAGTTTTGGGGGTTGTTTCATAGATTTCTTGGGATTTTCTGTGTAGACAATCATGTCATCTGCAAATAGTTTCATTTTTTCTGTTCCAATCTGTATGCCTCATCTTCCTTCCATTCCTCCCTCCCTCCCCCCTTCTCTATTTCTTCTTTTTCTTTCCTTTTCTTTTCTCTTCTGGTCTTTTCTCTCCTTTCTCTTTCTCTTTCTTCCTTCCTTCCTCCCTCCTCTCTCTCTTTTTCTCTTTCTTTTCTTTCTGGCTTATTGCACCAGCTAGAACTTCCAACACTACACTGAATGAGTGGTTAGGCGGACATCCTTTCCTTGTTCCTGATCTTAGAGGGAAAGCATCTAGTCTTTCACCATTAACTATATTGTTATCTGTCAATACTTTTTCTATGCTTTTTCTGCATCGATGGAGATGATTACATGATTTTTCTCCTCCTTCTTCTTTTTTCCCTACCTGTTGATGTGGCGGATTCCCTTGAGTGACTTTTGGTAGATGTTATTCCCAAGGAGGGAAACTGAATTTTTGAGAATCTCACTTATGCTGTAGTGTTGGTAGCAGGAGATTAGTACAGAGGCAACTGAAGTAGTTCAGGTAAGAAATGATGGTGTACAAGTTTCCTGTGGCTGCTGTAACAAACTACCACAAGCTGAGGTGGGGAAGGGGTGCTAAAACAACAGAAATATTTTTCCTCCCAGTTCTGCAGGCCAGAGGTCAAGGTGTGGGCAGGGCTGTGCTCCCTCTGGAAGAGGCAGAAAGGGGAGGATCCTTCCTGCTTCTTCCAGCTCCTGGCACTCCAGGTGCCCCTTGGCTTGTGGCCACTTCACCCCAATCTCTTCCTCTGTAGTCATATGGCCATCTCCTTGTATCTCTGTGTCTTTTCCTCTTCTGTCTCTTGTAAGAATAGTTGTCATTGAATTTAGGGCCCATCCTAATCCAGGATGACCTTCTCATCTCAAGAGCCTTGATTTAATTACACCTGCAAAGACTTTTTCCAAATAAGGTCACAGTTGCCAGCTCCAGGCCTTAGGATGTGGACATATCTATTTTTTTGGGGGGAGGGGGGGAAACAACCTTCAGCCCACTACAGGTGGGATCCAGGACTAGGGTGGTAGCAGCTGACATAAACAGATCTGTCTTCCTGATGTTTACCAACTTGCTATTGGTCTCCATGTGAGCAACCATGGAAAAGAACAAATGAAGGGCAGATCTGTTAGTGTATTTAGTTTACCTGAGTCGCTGGAGAATGGCAGGACCATCTACCTAACTGGGGAATGATGGGGAGGTGGTAGTGTGGGGCGGGTGTCAGGCTCAGCGTGCAGTCCAGCCGTAACGAGTGGGTGGAAATCCCCAGCAGGAGCATTAAGCCTGGCACTCTGGGAAGACATCTGCCATCGATGATGTTTGGGCGTCACTGAAGCCCATCTCATCCATGACCTGGATGAGACTGTGAGGAAGAGGAAGGCTCTGGTCAAACCACAGAACCCGTGGTGGATGGCAACATGGCCAATTGCCACTCCTAGCATTGAGAGTGGGGGCTACTGGTCCACACATGGGGTCCAGTGGGCCTTGTGATTCGCCGAATCCCAGTTGGGGGCCTGAGCGCAGCGTGCAGGCCAAGCCTCAGGGGTCCTGAGCACTTTTTGTCTTCTTGGGACTGTGTAAGGAAGCTTGAATTAGCCATGGGGAGAGATGGTGAGAAGAACCAAAGTGTTCAGATATGCGAGAGAGGCTACCAGACCAGCACCTTCCCAGGGACCCTCCCCCCACAATGACCCATGACTGATCGACCAACTGACCCCCCCAGCTAGCCCCAAATGCCTATGAGCCAGCCTTCAGCATGTTCACTACCAGCTTTCTTGGGGGTCCAGCTCAAACTGCTGACCTACAGGCCCTCTAGGACATTTGGGGTTGATCTGCCATCCTGTAGGAGAGAACAGGAAGGACATGACCCAAAGAGGGCTGCAGGTGACTGGGAGTGAGCTGAAGACAAGGCAGCGGGAGACAGAGGTGGCCTGGAGGCCCAAGGGCAATGCTCACAGGAGGGGCTGCTGGGTCCAAAGTTGAGAGGGAGGTGAGAAGCGCCAGGACCTGGTGTCCCCAGAGACCTGTGCAGGAGGCAGTAGAACTGAGCTGACCAGGAGGTGGGAGGGAGGGGAATGGGCAGAGAAAAGGATGAAGTTTTAGAGCTTTTGCTGGGCATGCATTGGAGAAAATCAAAGCCTTCATGAAGTTTTGTGAGCAATGCGTGGAAACAAAACCCTGGCTGGGGGTAGGGGAGTGGGGGGGCACTAGGCAGATCCTGATGACCAGGGCTGGGGCAGCCATGTAACAGGGTGACACAGGGGGAGAAGAGCTCAGTTCAGCCCAGATCCGACGGCACTGGGAGCTGGGTGACCCAGTTCTCCAAATTCTAATCCAGGGTCTGGGGGTGCACAGAAACTCGGAGAGGGGGGAGGAGTCCATTTGCTTTTTCACTTGGGAGATTCTTGAATATGTTGGTGAACATATGGGAGCTGATACAGTAGGGAGGAGAGACTAGATGTGCAGCAGGGGCTGGGTGCAGGCCACGCCCAGGAGAGAGGTGCGGTGGGCTCTTTGACTTGGGCCAGGCTAAGCTGAGAATTCCAGAAACTAAGGACACTTTATCTGCAGTGGGCATGGATGTTTCTGAGGCTTCCCAGGCTGCATTCTTCCTCTGGGATCTCCCACCTCCTTTCTTCATCTTTCATAGGGACATGGGGAGAATGACCAAGATAATTCTGGTGAAGGGAATGTGTGACATGTGGCAGTGGGCTGGAGAAAGGGCTTGAAGTTCCATCGAGGCAGGCAGACGGAAAGGCTGTGGCCACCCAAAGGGACACCATGCCCCTCTTCCCACATGGTCCCTAAGGGATGCTACCGTGCAGCCAGGCCAGCCCCTGTCCATCCCACACTCCACCTACTGGATAGAATCGATGGAGACACCCAGTCTCCTCTTCTTTTTAGTGCATATCCATGTATTAGTTTCACATTTCTTTTTAAATCAAGGTGAAATTCACATAAGCAGAAACCATTCTAAAGTGAGCAATTCAGTGGCATTTAGTACATTCACAATCACCTCTTTCTAGCTCTGAAACATTTTCATCACCCCAAAAGTGAACACTCTGTAGTCCCCCCTCTACCCCCCAGCCACTGGCAACCACTATCTACTTTCTGTCTCTGTGGATTTGCCCGTTACGGATGTTTCCTATAAATGGGGTCACGCAATATGGGACTTTTTGTGTCTGGCTTCTTTAAGTTAGCACAGTGTTTTTTGAGGCTCATCCGTGTTGGATGTGCCATTCCTTTTTTAGGGCTGAACAGTATTCCACTATATGGATAGACCACGTTTTTGTTTATCCATTCATCTGTTATGGAAATTTGGGCTATTTCCACCTTTGGGGTGTTACAAATAATGCTGCTCTGAATGTGACACGGGTGCATGGGTATCTGAGTCCTTGTGTGTATCTGGGGGTGGCATTGCTGGGCCATGTGGTGCTTTCTTCTTTAAGCATGAGTCTGATGAGCTTTCTCTACCAAGGCAGGCAGCTCTGCATACTTTATGTTTCTGAACCTGATAACCCTGAGAGATGATCAGATCTTAGACCGGAGCTACCCAACAGAACTTTCTGTAATGATGGAGACCTTCTATATCTGTTTTGTCCAATGTGGTAGCCACTAGCCATGTGTGGCTAGGGTGGCTGAGAAACTGCACCTTTGCACTTAATTTTAATTAACTGAAAATTAAATAGGCCCTGTGGCTGTATTAGCTCAGCCTTACAAGTGACAAAAGGACTGACTACCCCTTAGAGCACCTCCCACCTCACGCTTTTAAAAATTAATTAATTAATTTATTGGCTGCATTGGGTCTTCCTTGCTGCTCCCGGGCTTTCTCTAGTTGCAGTGAGCAGGGGCTGCTCTTCATTGCGGTGTGCAGGCAGGCTCAGTAGCTGTAGCGCACAGGCTTAGTTGTCCCGCGGCATGTGGGATCTTCCCGGACCTGGGCTTGAACCCGTGTCCCCTGCATTGGCAGGTGGATTCTTAACCACTGTGCCGCCAGGGAGGTCCTCATGCCTCCATCTTAACACTCCAGTTTAGGAATTGAAAATCTGGAGCTCCATGATGATACTTGGAAAACCCAAGCTCCCTGCTCCTGAGAAACTTTTCTTTCTTAAATACCGCGGAAGGGGTTGAAGATATACAATGACCTACATGAATATCAACGCAAAAATCAAATTTAAGCTAGAATTGAAGGCTGTCACTGGAAACATAATGTATACCTCTCCAGAAGGCTCTATAATCTCTTCCATAATTCCTTGCAATTTGTTTCACTAAAATGGGTCCCACTGGGTAATGTGGGTCCTGCTATCTCTACCTACACTGCAGGGGAGTCTGGTGTTTTTTCCATCCACACTGATAGTTCCTATCAATTTTTGGTGCGAATAGTCTTATAGTGCTAGGATATTTTCTAAAGACTAGCAGATATGTGGTTAGCTCCAGATAGTGTCTAGGGAGCCCTGGTTTGAGTACATCTAATTTTAGTAAGATAACTATCTATTGTATAATATTCCTAAATTATTTTACTGGCCTGTATTTATTGTTAAAATAAAAAAATGAATGGAATCACTAAGGATAATGACAGCAGGAATAGACATTTACTGAGCTCTTATACTGTGCTAGAGATTTTTAAACAAGGGGATTAGTATAGATGAACTCATTTAATCCCTTCACCCCATGAAGTAGGTGCCATTAACATTCTCATTTCTCAGTTGACTTTGCAGGAGCATCTCTGGGACACTACAACCCCTATTTATAACAGAATGTGGAATTCAGGAAGTCATCTTCTGAAATATCCACATATATATTACTTAATCTGGTCCTAACAATGTTCACTTTAAATTTACTACATTCACAAACGTAATTTTCCTCATCAAACTCAAGGTACAAATTATTTTATTGACTTTAGCGATCAGTTTAAGGGGATCTCTGATTAACGTTTGACCAACCCAAATTTAACGATTGAAATTCTTTTAAATAATTATTCTATTTACCATGAGATTTCCTTTAAAAACTTACACCTACTTTCGAAATATAATTTGACATTTTCAAATGCTGACAAACCCTTCCCAAGACCTTAGAATTCCCAGTACGTTATACAATTCTGATCGCATGTTCTCTAAAAAACTAAGTCATGCACTCATACATTTTAAAATGGAAATCATGTTTACCTATCAGAACCTCAAGTGGTAAAGTTTCTTTCAAGGTTAAACACTTTCAATACCAGATCAATCTACCAGATTTTCCCTGGGATAAAACAGCTACGTATTTGGTGTCTAAATCTCAGAGTGATGACACTTTCCGGAACCAAAGTAGCTTGTCACCAGTAATAACAAAAACACCTTCAGGATGAGTGGGATTGAAACCCCATGAATTTGATGGTGGCAAAACTCAAAACGGCCGCGTGTCAGACGCCATTCCCCGCACAAAATGAACACTGAGCCCACTGTGCGCCTAGGCGCACCCAAATCATGCCTCGGGGTCGGTTTCCCGCAAGCCCTGCCTTGCGCAGGTTCGCACAGGAACGCGCTCAAAAGGACACAGCCCTCGACCAGTGCGGCTCTTTTCTAGAAGATATGGGTGGCTCTGAAAAGAGCCTTTGGTGTCACGGGGCCCCCGGGGCGCACAGCCGTTTCCGGCCCGCCTCCGCGGCCTCACTTGCCCTTGGCCTTGTGGTGGCTCTCCGTCTTCTTGGGCAGCAACACGGCCTGGATGTTGGGCAGGACGCCGCCCTGCGCGATGGTCACGCGGCCCAACAGCTTGTTGAGCTCTTCGTCGTTGCGGATAGCCAACTGCAGGTGGCGCGGGATAATGCGAGTCTTCTTGTTGTCGCGCGCCGCGTTACCCGCCAGCTCCAGGATCTCAGCCGTCAGGTACTCCAGCACGGCTGCTAGATACACAGGCGCACCAGCACCCACACGCTCAGAGTAGTTACCTTTCCGGAGCAGCCGGTGCACTCGGCCGACAGGAAACTGCAGGCCCGCGCGCGACGAGCGCGACTTCGCTTTCGCGCGCGCCTTGCCTCCCTGTTTGCCTCGGCCGGACATCTCCCAATCAGGCGCGGGGAAAGAAGAAAGCCGAGAAACAGAACCCCAGGCAACGAAGCCGTAATACTCAGGGAGTCCTTATATATGGTCTTGAGGTAGTGGAGCCGGAGCCTCCCAATTGGGTAGCGATAGTGGCCAATCAGAAAAGGAAGCCTCCATCCCCTAATTTGCATGCGCCTTTTCCAGTGATGACGTTGCGCTACGCTTGATCCTATCAGAAACTAGAAGCTCTTGATTCCTCATTTGAATACAGGACGTATAAGTTGAGTTGCTGGAGGTGTGTCGGTTTTTCTGTTTGGAAAGATCTGCCGTAATGCCTGATCCGTCCAAATCAGCTCCGGCACCCAAGAAGGGTTCTAAGAAGGCCGTCACGAAGGCGCAGAAAAAGGATGGCAAAAAGCGAAAGCGCAGTCGGAAGGAGAGTTATTCCATCTACGTGTACAAGGTGTTAAAGCAGGTGCACCCGGACACCGGTATTTCTTCCAAGGCTATGGGTATTATGAACTCGTTCGTCAACGACATCTTCGAGCGTATTGCTAGCGAGGCCTCTCGTTTGGCGCATTACAACAAGCGGTCTACCATCACGTCCCGGGAGGTGCAGACGGCCGTGCGCCTGCTGTTGCCCGGTGAGCTAGCCAAACACGCCGTGTCCGAAGGTACCAAAGCCGTCACGAAGTATACCAGCTCCAAGTGAGGCACGCCCCGGTTCCCGGGAACCCAAAGGCTCTTTTCAGAGCCACCCACAAGATCGAGAAAGGGTTTCGAACACGTGAAGGGTTATGTAAACGCATCCGATGTGTGCTCCTTAGCGGTTCTTTGGTTACTGGGAGGACGTTCTCGTTCTCCCCGCTGTGCGCGCGTGTGTATGGGAGCGGAATGGGAGAATATCTGCTTTTTACGGAGATCGGGTATGGAATGGCGACCCAAAATAACAATGTGGGAGGCAATCAGAAACTGGGTGTCCACCCTCGCCTTCGCTCAAGGTTATTGACGCTTCACTAAACAAAGTAGGAACCCTGAACTCAAGTGTCCTTAGTGTGTGGAGAGTGCCATTCCCGGGGCTTGCGGGCATGGACTCCATGTCTAGTTTTTTGTGTTCGTGTGGTGTGAGCCTGTGGGTAAGGAACGCAGGTCACCTGCCCCCAGTGGGACCTCGTGCCAGTCTCTCCACCTCCGTGTCCCCGATGGGTGAACCCGAAGGACGCAGTTGGTGAGGCCCTGGGGGTTGTCGCGCAGCTCTGGCGGTGGCGCCTGGCGCTGCATCCCTGCCTAAACCAGACACCTTTATCCTAAGGCAATGAACCTTTCCGGGAGGATGTTTGCATGTCTGCATCCTTCAACCGCAGGATGTTTGACAACCGAAAGAAAAACGGAAGCGTGGTGGAACGGAGCGCTCCTTGCACAGGAGCCGGATGTAAAAAGCCGACCCCTGCTGCAGGTAGCTTTAAGGGGGGTAGGGGAGTGGGGAGGAGGGCAATTTAAGAGGAAAAATAACGTTTTTCGAAGCAAATGTAGTTTTCCCACTTAAGCCACGTTATTTTCTGTGACGCACTAGTGACGCAGAACTTTCCCTATTCTCTGATTTCATGGCATTCATTTGGAAAGTGTCATCTTAGTTCAAGGGAAAGCGCTTTGGCATGAAGAGTCTTCACTCTGAAGAAGACATCGCCTACCTTTTTTCTTGCCTTGTTTTTTCTCATCTGTAAGAAGGAGATTTCAAATAATCACTTCCTTGAGCCGTTTTGAGAATTAGATTGAAAAGTCGTGTCATCATCTCAGGCAAGGAACAGACGTTCAGTTAAAGGCTAATAATCATGTTTTTTGTGAAATCATCTCCTTTGGAGATGTCCAAAGGAAGCGGGTTGCATGCCTGGTCCGGCTGGGCGGGCGGAGCTGGGGAGGAAACGTCGCCACCCCCACTGAGTGTCTTCAGCCACGGCTGCTGGAAGCCCATCGCCACCCCCGCCACCCCGCCCGCCCCATTCCTTTTCCTACGTGGGTCCACTCTAAAAGAATTTCTAAAACGTCACACATTTTAAAGTTGGCGTCCAAAACATTTTATGGCTAGTTCAAATAGTTGCAAGGATGCAAATCCCAAGGAAGGACGTTTTACAAAACAAAATGGTCTCACATCAATCTTTTAAAGGTATCTATTGAAACAGCAATTCGATACCATAACCATAGCAACTCATAAAATACACTATTAAATTACTTGTTAACACTGAACGATTTTAGATAATTTTTTCACCTTGAACTCATATCTTCATTCAACTTCTGCCTCAGAATTTCATCCTAATGTAAGATATATATATATATATATATATATATATATTTTTTTTTTTTTTTTTTTTTTTTTTTTCTTTTTGCGGTACACGGGCCCCTCACTGCTGTGGTCTCTCCCGCTGTGCAGCACAGGCTCCGGACGCGCAGGCCCAGCGGCCATGGCTCACGGGCCTAGCCGCTCCGCGGCATGGAGGATCCTCCCGGACCGGGGCACGAACCCATGTCCCCTGCATCGGCAGGCGGACTCTCAACCACTGCGCCACCAGGGAAGCCCAAGATATATATTTTTTACACTGTTTTGTCTATCTCCTTTCTCTACAAAAAAGGATATTGAAATTTTAAAATACTTGTAGGTGACCAGAAGTCAGTGTTTAAAAATCATCTGGACAGTACACAATTGTTTAAACATAAATAAGTTTTGATAGGTATATGTAAAACCGAAAATAAAACTTAAGTGACACCTGCCTCATTTAAAGAGATGGATAGTGGTCCCGCCCTCCCTGCCTCTCCCTCCTTTCCTTTCTGCCTCAATTAGTTTGTGTATCCATGGGCATATATAGTATTATTATGGTTACAATGATAGCAGTGTGCAGCATCATTTCTTTTCCTTTGTTCTCTTTTATAGATACGAGCTCTGAAACAGTATTAAAAAAAATAAATATCTCAACATGGGAATTTTGTCAGAGCAGTTTAACTCATTTCTTTGCCTTCCTAGTTGTAATACAGAAATTAAACAGTGGGGCTTCCCTGGTGACGCAGTGGTTGGGAATCCGCCTGCCAGTGCCAGGGACAAGGGTTCGGGCCCTGGTCCGGGAGGATCCCACATGCCGTGGAGCAACTCAGCCCGGGCACCACAACTACTGAGCCTGTGCTCTAGAGCCCATGAACCACAACTACTGAAGCCCACGTGACAGCTGCTGGAGCCCGCGCCTGGAGCCCGCGCTCCACAACTGGAGAGGACACTGCAGGGTTAGAGGCCCGTGCACCTCAGCGAGGAGTGGCACCCCGCTCACCACAACAGAAGGGAGCCTGCATGCAGCAGCGAAGACCCAACACAGCCAAAGAATAAATAAGTAAATAGATAAGTAAAATAAATCTATTAAAAAAAAGTTAAACAGCGATCTGTCATCAACAAGTCCACACCTTTAATTTTCTCAGTAGATATCTGATTCATATTAAAAACTGCAAAATTCAGTCCTCCACTTTGAAATGGGGACCTGCTGACTGGGTCCAAGCCCTCAGCCTCCTACCAAAGTAGCTTGGGAGTCAGTATCTTAATGAAAACTTCTAGTCACATGAAAGTAGTCTCGCAGATTCACGTGATTCTTTACCTTAATGAGCTTAAACCATAGGTCTAAAAAGTGAAAATTGTCTCCAGCAGAGAATGTGATATATAGTGCTAGCAGTAGGCAAAAGCACTGCTTAGTACCAAAAATAAAAGAAGCAAAATGAAGATTTTACAATAATTTGCAAATACAATTCTTTAAAAAATAAATTTTTCTGCGAATAATGCAAAATATCAATTAATTTCTCAGTTCTGTTGACTTCTTTGGCACACAGAATTAGCTTGAAGTTAAAAAAAAGGCTGCCTCTATTTGCTGAACTGTCCAGTGGAGGTTGTACACACAGCCTCAGGTGCAGACTGGGCTCGATTTAGCCCTCTCCTAGGAGGGGAATCTGTTAAGGAAGAGGCAAGGTGATACAGAGTCCCTGCTATTGAGATTTTATGATTGAAAAAACTGACAGAAATTGTATACAGAAACCATGTCTATCATATTGTTACAACAAAGAAATACACGTTCTGTTAAGTTGAAAGTTAAACTAGGGCAGTTAACCAAGTACTTGAGAGTACATAGAGGCAAGGAGAACTAGAACTCAGCACAATGGAATCATTCTCTGGATCTGAAATAACCAAGGTAAATGCTTAAACTAAGGACCTGGAAGGAACTGGAGGAATTTTGCAGGTATGCAATCTGAAATGTATCAAGGAGACTCCTTTTTCATATCAGAAATCTCAAGTCAAATTTGTTAATTATTATGGAGTAAAGAAAGTATTTTGGAGGGGAAAAACTGTCATTTTAATAAGAAATTACAAATGCAAAACAGTATTTACTGTATAGGAGGTTAAATATTGATTAATGAGTGGCAGGCCCTGGAAATGATGTGTGTGAGTTCCTGAGGGAGGAGTCAGACGGCCATTGTCCACCTGAGGGAACACAGCTGTGAATCCAAATCTCACATAGCATTTTGGCTCTTGGAGACTGAGCTGTTCTCTGAAGGTGTTCTTCATGGTTTGGGAGTCACCGGCACTATGAGATATTTTTTAGAGTGAGAACAGCATGGGCCCAGTAAGGCCTTGCATACCTTAGTTGTTATTAAATGTGTCATGTATTTTGCATATGGTTAACAATTTTTTTTAAAAGTGCTCCGTTTGTTTTATTGAAAAGCTTCTTAAAAGGAGCATAAAGGAGAAGTTACAACAGACATCACAGAATTACAAAGGATCATAAAAGATTACTGTGAACAAGTATACACCAATAAAATGAAAAACCTAGAAGAAATGGATGAATTTCTAGAAATATACAATCTTCCAAGACTGAGTCAGGAAGAAATAGAAAATATGAATAGACCAATCACCAGGATTGAAACTGGATAAGTAAAAAAACAAACAAAGCCTCCCAACAAACAAAAGCCCAGGACCAGACATTTTCACAGGTGAATTCTACCAAACATTTAGAGAAGAGTTAGCACCTATCCTTTTCAAACTATCCCAAAAAATTACAGAGTAAGAAATGCTTCTGAACTCATTCTGAGACCAGCAACACCCTGACACTAAAACCAAAGATATCACAACAAAAGAAAATTACAGGCCAATATCACTTATGAACATAGATGCAAAAATTCCCAACAAAATATTAACAAACTGAATTCAACAAGACATTAAAAAGATCATACACTATGATCAAGTGGGATTTATCCCAGAAATGAAAGGTTGGTTCAATATCTACAGATCAATGTGATACACCATATTAACAAACTGAAGAATTAAAATCATATGATCATCTCAATAGATGCAGCATCCACTTATGATAAAAACTCCCAATAAAGTGTAGGTATAGAGGGAACATACCTCAACAGAATAAAGGCCACAAGCTCACAGCTAACAAACATCATACTCAGCAGTGAAAAGCTGAAAGCATTTCTTCTAAGATCAGGAACAAGAAAAGGATGACCACTCTCACCTTTTTTATTCAACATAGTATTGGAAGTCCTAGTGACAGCAATCAGATAAGAAAAACAAATGAAAGGAGTCCAAATTACAAAGGAAGGAGTAAAAATGTCACTGTTTGCAGATGACATGATACTATACATAGAAAATCATTAAGACACCACTAAAAAAAATACTTGAACTCATCAACGAATTCAGTAAAGTTGCAGGACACAAAATTAATATATAGATATCTGTTGCATTTCTATACACTAACAACAAACTGGCAGAAAAAGAAAAGACTCCCATTCACAATTGCCTCAAAAAGAATAAAATACCTGGAATAAATCTAACCAAAGAGGTAAAAGATCTGTACTTGGAAAACTATAAAACACTGATGAAAGAAATTGAAGATGACACAAACATATGGAAAGATATACTGTGTTCACAGATTGGAAGAATTAATATTGTTAAAATGACCAAACTATCCAAGGCAATCTACAGGTTCAATGCAATCCCTATCAAATTACCAATGGCATTTTTTTCATAGGACTAGAATAAATAATTCTAAAATTTGTATAGAAAGTCAAAAGACCCAGAGAATCCAAAGCCCTGTTGAAAAAAAAAAACAAAGCTGGAGGTATCATAGTCCCTGACTTCAGTTTATGGTACAAAGCTACAGTAATCAAAACAGCATGGTACTGGCACAAAAGCAGGCACATAGGTCAATGGAACTGAATGAATAGAGAGCCCAGAAATGAACCCACATTTATATGGGCAATTAATCTATGACAAAGGAGGCAAGAATATACATTGGGGAAAAGATATCTCACTAAAAATAGACTAAAATAGACTAAAATAAAGACTAAAATAGACTAAAATAGACTAAAATAAATTCAAAATGGATTAAAGACTTAAATGGATTAAGACCTGACACCGTAAAACATCTAGAAGAAAACATAGGTAGTACACTCTTTGACATCAGTCTTAGCAGTATTTTTTTGAATATGTCTCCTCAGGCAAGGGCAACAAAAGCAAAAATAAACAAATGGGACTACATCAAACTAAAAAGCTTTTGAACAGTGAAGGAAACTATCAACAAAATGAAAAGACTGCCTACTGAATGGGAGAAGATGTTTGTAAACAATATATCTGCAATGGATTAATATCCAAAGTATACAAAAAACTCATACAACTCAACATAACCTCCACCCCCAACAACCCAGTTAAAAAATGGGCAGAGGGCTCTAGAGCCCGTAAGCCACAGCTACTGAAGCCCGCACGCCTAGAGCCTGTGCTTTGCAACAAGAGAAGCCACCGCAATGAGAAGCTCATGCACCGCAATGAAGAGTAGCCCCCGCTCGCCACAACTAGAGAAAGCCCATGTGCAGCAACAAAGACCCAATGCAGCCAAAAATGAAATAAACTAAGTAATTTTTAAAAAAGCAAGGTCTTACTGTAGAGCACAGGGAACTATATTCAATATCTTGTGATAAACCCATAATGGAAAAGAATATGAAAAAGAATGTATATATATATGTATAACTTTGCTGTACAGCAGAAATTAACACAATATTGTAAATCAACTATACTTCAACAAAATAAATTAAAAAGGAAAAAAAAAAATGGGCAGAGGCCCTGAATAGATGTTTTTCCAAAGAAGACATAAAGATGGCCAACAGGCACATGAAAAGATGCTCAACATCACTGATCATCAGGGATATGCAAACTGAAACGACAATGAGATATCACCTCAAGCTGTCAGAATTGCTATTATCAAAAAGACAACAAATAACAAGTGTTGATGAGGCTGTGGAGAACAGGGAACCCTCGTACACTCTTGGTAGGAATATAAATTGGTGCAGCCACTACGGAAAACAGAATGGAGTTTCCTCAAAAACATTTAAAATATCAATAGAACTGCCATGTAATACAGAAATTCCACTTCTGAGTATTTAACCAAATAAAACAAAAACATAAATTCAAAAACACCCTGATTTTCATTTCAGCCTTATTTACAACAGCCATGATATGGAGGCAACCTAAGTGTTCATCAGTGGATGAATGGATAAACAAGATGTGGTTTATATATACAATGCAGTATTAGCCATAAAGAAGAATGAAACCTTACCATTTGCAGCAACATGGATGGACCTAGAGGGTATAATGCTAAGTGAAATAAGTCAGACAGAGAAAAGACAAATACTGTATTTCACTTATATGTGGTATGTAGAAAACAAACCAAATGAACAAACATAACCAAATAGAAACGGAGTCATAGATACAGAGAACAAACGGGTGGTTTCCGGGGGGAAGGAGGGTTGGAGGAGGAGAGAAATAGGTGAGGGAGATTGAGAGGTACAAGCTCTTACTTACAAAATAAATGAGTCACAGATATGAAATGTACAGCATAGGGAATATAGTCAGTCAATAATTATATAATATGTTTGTATACTGACAGATGACAACTAGATTATCATGGTGATCATTTTCAAATGTTTAGAAATATGGAATCACTATGTTGTGTACCAGGAATTAACATAGTGCTGTAGGTCAATTACACTTCAAAAACAAGCAAACAAGCTCATAGAAAAACATCAGATTTGTGGTTACCAGAGGCAGGGGTGGGGAGGGGATGGGGAATTGGATGAAGGCAGTCAAAAGGTACAAACTTCCAGTTCCTTAAACTTGTACAATGCTGTATGTCAATTATACCTCAGTAAGACTGAGGAGAAAAAAGCTCTTAAACCGTTTATGAGGCATATGTTAAAAAAGTATACACTTAAAAAAAAAAAAAAAAGTATACACTTTTTTTCGGATAAAAGAATACCAATCTAGTTTGAAGGATTATAGCTGAGTATGAGGGTCTAGACCAGTACCTGTCCTCCTGCTGTTTTGCTATTTCAAACAGGAATAGCGTTAGTGCTTATAAGGAGCTGCTCAAACTCAATGCTGCTTAAATGTTTTGAGCAAAAGCTCATGATGCTTTGCCTTGTAAACGCGGGAAGGACGGCCCCAAAAGTCGCTGCCTAGTCTGTTACAACACCCAGAGCCTCACCCAGTGTCATGTCCAGCACACCCCGGCCTGACCCACGAGGGGGTATGGGTAGAGGAAGAGGTTGGCATTAAGCCTTCTTGAAGGTGATCCGTGCCCCTCACTCGCAGGTCTCTCGCCACACGCAGACAGAAAGGCCTGGACTGGGTTCAACGGCTCAAGCGTCAGGGCTATACCCTCTCAGGCTTCTGGCTGGGGCCTAGACTAACACAGCAGGTCTCTTTTTGGTGAATATGCCATTAAGAAAAGAAGCTTAGCTTTAGTTCAGGAGCGCACTCCATCTCTCCCATAATCCCAACTGAACAGCACTTCACGACCACAACAGGTGGCACGCTCTTTTTCTAAGCACGGAGGCGGCGGTGAAAAGAGCCTTTGCTTTCTGGAGCACAGTGGCCCACCTCACTTGGAGCTGGTGTATTTGACAGTCTTGGTACTTTCTGGCACGGCACACTGCTCATGGGGCTGCAGCAGGTGTGCAACTCTCTGAGCCTCCCTGGACCTACAAGAGCGCTTGTAGCGCGCCAGGCAGCAGGCCTCGCTGAAGCGTGAGCTGTAAAGTGTCCTTGATCCACGAGTTCATGATACCCATTGTCTTAGAAGAGATATCTGTGTTGAGAAGCACCTGCTACAGCACCTTATAGGCGTAGATGGACTAGCTCTCCTTGTGGCCGTGCTAAGCCTCCCTAACTGCCTTCTAGGAGCTCTCCTTGGGCTGCGCCTCTGGCACAAGTGAAGCGGCGGACATCACTATTTATTTTCCTCATATTCAAATGAAGGCTCCAAATCTCTAGAATCGGATTGGACGGCCCGCCCCTCTCTGCCTGGTCCACAAAGAATGTATGTAAACAGCAGATGCCGGCTCTTCTTTCCTATTGGACAATAGCCCAACCAATCCGAAGGCGCGTCTGCTGTGTTCATGGAGTCAGGTTGAGCATTTTTGTTCAATCCCTTTGTTGTAACGGGAGAGGGGTCTTTGTTTAATTGCCGGTCTGGAGCTGGGCAAAAAAATGAAGAAGGTAATAAAAACCCGTTTTAATCCCGTGTCTCTATTTTTTCTGGATGGGAGACAAACGCAAGGGGACATTTCTTCCTTAGCCAAATAGCTAGGGACGGGAAGCTTGTGCTTATTCAGCAGAGGGGTATGGCAGCTTCCAAGTGCCATTCCAATCATTTATTTCCTATCATCCCCGCCCCCGCCCCCCCCCCCCCCCCCCCAGTGGCCAAGGAGATAATTCCTTTCAGAATTCAAGAGTAAATGCGAACGGTTCTTTCGGAAGTACAGAAAATAGTACTGAAAACATACTAAGGTATACTAAGGTACTTATATTGGAAGCAACAGGGCAGATTTTTAACTGGAGGGAGGAAATGAACGAGGACTAGGAAACACTAGTCCTTCATATTGTTGTTATTGTTAATACTGACTAGACAAACCCGTTTGAAGTGACAGCTATATGCTAAGTGTTTGATATGTATGCTCTCATGTGGTCTCCTAATAACTCCAAGGGTAAGATACTATTATTGTTCTCTACTTACCCATTAGAACGTAGGTTGTGGAACCGTTAAAGGATAAACTGAGGTATATTAAAAATTTAAAGAGTTTGAGCAAAAATCGATTAGAATTGGGCAGCATCCAGTCTAGCTAATAGAAAGGAGCTCAGAGGGGCTGTACAAAATGAAAGACTTTTATAGCCAGAGGGAGCAGGAACAAGGAAAATACACTAGGCAAAAAAGCAGGTGTTACTCCAAGGTTACTTCCCTGAAGGGGATGGCAGGGGTCTATGGGGCCGATTACCTAACTAGTGCTGATCAGGCGATTCCTACTGACCCGTTTAAGATGTTCTTTCTAGGAAATAAGTCAAGGCTTGGTTTGGTGATGGGGAGCTGAGCATAAGAGACTCCAGGGTTTCCCTGGTGGCGCAGTAGTTGAGAGTCCGCCTGCCGATGCAGGGGACACGGGTTCGTGCCCCGGTCCGGGTAGATCCCACATGCCGCGGAGCGGCTGGGCCCGTGAGCCATGGCCACTGAGCCTGCGCGTCCGGAGCCTGTGCTCCGCAACGGGAGAGGGCCCGTGTACCGCAAAAAAAAAAAAAAAAAAAAAGAGACTCCATTTGGGGCCTGTCTTGTTTTTATTTTTTTTTTGTTTTTTAATTTTTTTTTGTTTTTTCTGCCTGTCTTGTTTTTAACTGAAGTCACCAGTCCCCAAGTTTACTCCTTATTAAATTAATTCCTGTATACACAAGTATGAATTCACATTTCTCACTTGTTTCAGCACAGGAATACCTGGGGAGCCCATTAGAAATGCAGATGCTTGGGCCCCACCCCAAATGTATTGAGTCCGAATCTGCATTTTAAACAGATTCCTATGCACATCGTAGTTTTTGAAGCACGGTTGTGGAGTTCATTTACCTGGCAACTTTTTTTTTTTTTCCATCCAGAGCATTATCCAAACAGGCTAGGAAACTTAATGGCACCCACAAAAGACAAAGTGGCTCACTGCGTTCAGAGAAGTTAGCGAGGTGCTTTCAAGATACCTACACAAGCATAAGTTTGAAGAAGCCCAAATAGGATCCTATTTGCCTTAGAAGGTTTGGGTGTGAAGAAAGTGGAGGAGAGATGCCAGGGGGCCACTCTTTAGATAGCCTGTGCTTAGCTCCCTACCTGGGGCTAATAATTCACCTCTCTGCCCCTCTACTTCCTCATCTATAAAGTGAGGATGTCAATGCCTACCTAATAGGATTGCTGTGAATGAATGTGTGTCAGGCAGATGGCGAGGTGTGGGCATATATTTAGTGCTCAAGTCCTCCTGACTCCATTTCATCCTTTCCTTCTCAGAAGAGACCCAGCCGCAGCCGGGGCTGCCTCAGCTGAGCTCCCTCTGAGCCATGGACAGCTCCATCACATAACTATGGAGCATAAGTCTTTCTCTTGCCCACTAGAACATGGACTAAGCTGTAATCGCCAGGGCAAGAGATGTGTCTTTCACTTCTAAATCTCCAAGGTGGAACATAGAACTTGGCACATAGCAGAGATACAATCAGTGTTTGTTGAATGAATAAGTGTTTGTTGAATGAATAAGCCGCGTGAGCCGAGGCAGTGCCCCCTGCTTGCAAATGTGTCCTCTGAGGTCCATTGGACATGTTGAGATTGTGTGTCCCCTGGGCTGCTTTGGGTATACTCAGTATTAACTATTTTATCTGTTTACCTTAAAAATATATAGTTGATTTAACAAACGTTTCATTATGATCTAGGTAACAACTTAATGAATACTTAGTTCAATTTAGTGCTCATAACATCCCTTCCACGTATATACTATAACTTCATTTTGCAGATGGGTGACAAAAAGGCAGAAAAAAATACGTCTCAAGTGAAACAGCTGATGAGGTGGGAACCTGGCCCTGGAAGTCAGGCCAGTGGTACCAAGCTCTGCACTGACCACACCTAGATATTTTTGGTTTTGGATATTGAATTTCATTTTGAAGAGGGATGTGATGTGTAGGGAAAAAATATTATCAAAATCAAGATGCATTGCTCTGTGTTTAAATGTAAGTTTCTAGGGAAAAACACCAGTCAGATATCTTAACATTTCTACTGCAGTAGAAAGCTGAAAGTACTGCAGATGAAATTTTACTCAATTCCACAATCTCCAAATCAATTTTTTAAAAATAGTCTTTGAATACAAGGCACCTTAGTAACAACTGTGTGCTTCTGGATCATTTATTCAAACTGTTTTTGTAACCATTATTTTTTTATACCAGAGACTTAATGACCAATGTATATAAATGATTGGTCCCACCCTGACCCCCAGCACCATTAGAAGAGGTCTGAAGCTTGATCTTGCACAGGAGATACACTCAAAACAAAAATCTCTTTCCTTTCGCCTGTAGATCTAGTTGGCACAGACTTCTCTGACTGCAAGCTGCCTTTTATTCTTAAAACTCAGTTAAGGCTCATTGGTGGTAGTTATTGAAGCTGTTAACACGTTTGTAACGTGTTATGTATGGAGAAAAGACTTTCCTTCCACCCTCTTGGGTTCAATAGATGGGTCTATGAAGTAAACTGACAACAGGCAGAGTAACAGGAGAAAAGTTATACAAATTTATTCATTTTTACATATTATGTGCATGGGGGCATTGCAGGGGAAAAAAGTGAATACCCCCAAAAGCGATGAGGTTTGAGACCTTATATACCATCTTAATAGGAAAAGGGGAGAAGTAGTCATCTTAGAGGAGAATAAATGATATTAGGAAAGGTGACTAGGCCTTTAGGAGACTAGACAGGAGATAGTTTGTGACAAAGTCTGTCTGGGTGTGGCATTGACTTTTAGTCTCCTCTCCTGTGATGAATCAATCTTCCTCTGCTGATGAAACTCTCAGGAGGGAATTAATGGCAGTTGAATTCATTTTGAAGAAACTGTTTTTAGGCAGATAAGGGGAGTTCAGAGAAAGTTTTTGCCAGCATTTGCTGTTTTTCAAGTGACTTCAGCCCAAAATAATCAATACGCCAAATGTGGCATATTTTGGGGTGGTATGTCCGGAAGCCCTTCAGTAGCAAAAGTATTTATCCCAGGCATCTGGCATAGAAAATCTGTGACTTGAGGTTTGAGTAGGATATGATTTGGGTATTTTGCGGAACCAGCAACATGATTTCCAGGGCCCAGAGGAAAATGAAAATGTGGGTGCCTTGTGAAAAGCTATTAAGAATTTCAAGATGGACACAACAGAGCACTGAACCAAGCACAGAGTGCTTCTCAGGGCTGCTCTAGTGTCAGCCCAGGTCACTGGACCATGAAGCTGTCTCTGGATGGCCCTTGGCCTGCAGGCCATGCAGCAGTTTGTACAACCCACAGTCCCCTCCCCTCGTCTGGTTGCTGCCAGCCCCTGGAAAACTGGTCCTTGCACTGGGTCCTGGTGAGGTTTCTCGGCTTCCTTGCGGCATAGGAAGGCTTGGAAGAAAACTTGGTGTGGGATAGGAAATGAGCATTCCTTGGAAGGGGTTTGGGTAAGAAGTTGTCTTTCCATGTAGGTCCTAAGGTTTGGAAACCGCTATCCTCCCACATAGAGGGTGGTTAATGCCAGGAAATCAGAACCAGAATCTCATGGCGTGAAAGTTTGTGTTCCCCCCGAATTCGTTTGTTGAATGAGAGTAGAGCCCCCATGAATGGGATTGGTGCCGTTATGAAAGAGACAGGAAAGAGCTTTCTTCCCCTCATCCTCCACCTCCCATTCTCCTCCTCCTGTTTTCCTTCTCCTTCTGCCTCTTCGTCTCCCCCTCCCCTTCCTCCTCCCCCACCCCTCCTTCTGTAATGTAGAAGATGGCCCTCACCAGAAACCACCCACACTGGCACCCTGATCTCTCTATTCCCAGCTTTCAGAACTATGAGAACTAAAAGTCTGTTGTTTAAGTTCCCCCAGTCTATGGTATTCTATCATAGCAGCCCGAATGGAAAAGGGACAGTCCTCTGGATCAAGGGCAACATTTTATATTGACAGATGGAATACTATAGTGCATGCTTGAGGTTTTCCAGAAATAAGGAAAGAAAGAAAGAGAGAAAGAAAGAAAGAGAGAAAGAAAGAAAGAGAAAGAAAGAAAGAAAGAGAAAAGAAAGGAAGGAAGGAAGGAAGGAAAGAAGGGTGAAAAGTGACTGAAGGAAGAAAAGAGAGGGAAGGAGTGGTGGTGGTGAGGGGAGAGGAAGGCAAAGAAAGAACAGAAAAAGAAAGAAAAGCAAAGAAACAGGATCTCCAGCTTAACACTCAGGGACAGACAGTGCTTGGGCATAATAGCCTGGAAGAGTAATTTAAAAAGGGGTTTGGATGATTTTTAAAAACCCCAAAATAAACAACTTTTTTCCCCTTGTTATCATTTCTAGAGTACAGTGCCTAGATTCCATATATACATTGAATAAATTGTTGCATGCATGATGCCAAAATCTTGGCTCTCTGTGCACTGATGCCCAAAAAATATGGAGACAGAGTTTTGGAGGAATGAGAAAAATGGCTTTAATCTTTGGCTGGCAAAGAGGATAACACAGCAAGCTAGCGCCTCAAGAACTGTGCCCCCCTCCCTGCGGAATAGGGAAAGGTTATATAGCCTGGGCCTTATGGTCTGGGGTAGGTGTAATGAAGGCTCAAAGTAAGGCTCAAAGTAATGAAGGTCTTGCATTCCTTTTCTTCTGCAAATTCATGGCCAAAGCTGGCGTCAGGTGTCAAGCAGCAACCGGGTCTGGTGTCTCTGAAGTTATCGGCCCGTGACCTTCTTTCTGAAATGAAGAGTGCTACAAGGGAGTGTAGGAGGAGAAGAAATGCCAGGTGCAAAGGGGAATTCTTATGGAGTCAGAGAGTACTCAGGTTTGTGAAGGACACGACTAGCTACAAGTGTTTTTTAGTAGTAACAGCTGAAGAATAACCAAGATTGCTTAACTCTTTCAGACCTGTGTCTGTTGTTTCCCAGCCTGTTCATTGTTTCCTTACTTTCCTTGTTTATCAGAAAAGTCTCATTTCTATTTTTGCTGCAACAAATTCCCCACTGCTAGTTCATTCCCTCCATCTTAACGGAGGAAGGGAAACGGGCTTCGTTCTCGTCTGGCTGAGGACAAAACTTCAGTTTTGCTCCATTTGAAAAACACCAGCCCTTTGGCCCAGGGGCCCATCTGTTTCCTACTTCATGCGTGAAATGAGCACGTTTTATCATCTTCGATTTTTGTGATGCACGAATGAAGCCATTCTTTCCTCCTAGGGGATTGTGCAGTAAGCTCTCTCCTCATTCAGCCAAGAAGTCAAATCACTTTAAAATTCTCACAAACAAGCATTTCATATAACTGAAACATTGCAATGGCAAACACATATGTTTCCCCCCCCCCCAATAGAATGCTGATTCTTTCCATATCGGAATTGTAACACTTGCTATACACAGAGCCTGCTGGGAGGGAGGGAGGGATCTGCCTGGAGACAGCACCCCGCAGGTACAGAAAAGACAACACGGAGGCTTATTGAAGAAGAGTTTTAATTCTTTAGGGTTGAGCGCTGCAGGAAAGTGAGTAGTTGAAATTACAGGGCGTGCCGTGGAGCTCTGCAGAGAAAAAGTAAACCTCACAGAATGCAAGATTGAAAAGAAGGAAAAGACGGTTTAGGCAGCCTTTGTCCCTCAGCACAGCTTCCAGCGGACACCCTGAGGACAAAAGCCATCCTCCTGCCACCACCGAGGGATGCCCTGTGTGGCAAAGGGCTGGGGATCCCAGTCTCCAAGGCCTTGCCCTCCGATGCGCTGGCATCCAGGGCCCTTCCGGCCGCGCGCATGCGCAGGACGCAAGCTAGGCAGATGCTGGCCCGCATCCTGCGCAAGATAACTGAGTGGTCTTTTCCAAACACCCGTGTTGACCAAATGACTTCTTTGCTCATTTTATTTCAGCAAATTAGAAAAGGGTAGGGCTGCAATCTAATCCCAGAGCCAGGTGTGAATGAAGGACAGGCGACCACAACTGCAGAAGTGAGATAGGACCGCGAAACGAGATCTGAGAAGCAGCAATGGACGCACAGCTTGCGGACTATGTCATTTCCATCTCAGCGCCCACGCAGACACACAGACACACAGAGGCAGGGCACGCTCGCCCATCGGCTTCTTAGCTGCGACAGTCACACCCGGATAGACCGTGGGGACGCAGAAGGCGTCAGAGGCAAGGCTGGGGTCAGTGGGCACAGGCACCCAAGCCCCTCCCCACTGCCAGCTCGAAGCTGCACCGGTGCATGGGCGGCTCTAATTGTTTGTTCTTCCAGGGAAATGTCACCCCTCCCCATGCATACACAGTGTTTATCTCTTACTTCCTATCTAACTACATTAATTAAAAGATCTTAAGGGGTGTTGAAAGTGAATCTAGCAACTTCCAGCAGTATTAAGAAAATACAGAAAACACAGACGAGATTTTATGACAATAATTTTTTATTGCTATATTTTATATTTCTGGTATTTTCAGGAGACCTAGTCTGGACCTGGGAAGGGAGAGCTAGGGGGTGGGGGAGAAGGACTGTGGAGCGGGGCATTGGGGGCTGTGGGGAGAGGTGTCCGGAGGAGGCCAGGAGCTGGGCAGGAGGAGGGATGGGAATGGTGGGTTTTACAGAAAGGAAAGCTGCGCGATGAGGGGTGTAGGGAGGGTCCTGGGAGATGGACGGGGTGGGGGCGAAGGGAAGGTGACGGAAGGTGACTGGGGGATGGGTGGGCAGATGGCCTCACCCGTGACACACACAGGGGACATCCCAGGGCTTGTCTGGGTGGTTTTGTCCAGCCCCTCCCCCCCCCCGACCCCTCCAGCCCCCGCCCCAAAGCAGGAGCATTTCTGTGTTACGAGCGCGTCAGGAAATCACGATAATATCCAAAGACATGGGTGAAAACATTAAGGCACAAATGTGCATAAAATACAGGAAATTGCAAACTCACACGCCAAATTGAAGGACGCAGCAGAGGTGGTGGAATAATAGAAAGCCTTGGAAAGCTCGAGGAGGCGCCTTAGCCAATAGGTTTGTCGTGAGGGGCGGGCAAGATTGAGTTTGAACCAATCCAGATGAGCCCTTTCGGGTAAATACCGGAGGCTGCCGCTCTTTCTGATCCTGCGCGGGCAGTCCCCAGAGTGTAGGCGGGAGCGGGTTCTTCAGGGAAGGTTCCCCTCCACCTCCACAACCCTCCCTCCCATCTGTGTCTTTGCACGGTGTGTGCCGCTTGCCATCCCTTTACGTCCCGGCACTGCGGCACTCGTACGCCCTTGAGCTCCTCTATCTAGCACCCTTGAAATCCTGTGTCCGCGCGTCCCTGTATCCCGCGCGCTACTCTTTCTGTGTCTGGGAAGCCCCGTCGCGCAGGATCCCAGCGCCAGGACGGCCTGGGTGGGTGGGGGCTCTGCGGTCACCCTCCTGTGCACCATTCCCGCCCGTCGCGTCCGGGTCATGCCCAAGGACCCTCATCGAGCGCGCCGCATCCGGGTCCTTGGGCGTGAAATGGAGACGCTAGCAAAGCGACTGGCTGTTCTGAGGCCACCCGCGCGCGGTATCAAGTGACTTGTGGGGGTTTTCCGAGTGCCCTTGGCTTTTCTTTCGCTGTCTTGGCGGGGAGGGGGACTGTCCAGAATTTTGGGAGGGACGGAACTTTTCCCACACTTTAGGAGGGGAAGAGCTGGGGGGTGGGGAGCGGAGCGGGGATGATGGGTTCGAGTTTGGAACTCTTCAATCACAGGCCTGGTTATGGTAATGAGCTCACCACCAGGTCTCCCTTAGAGACTCCTTCGAGTCAGGACCCGAGACCCCAGGCTCATCTTCTTTTGGTGTTGTCTGCAGCCTTAGATTCTGTGTACAGCATCCTTCCCAGAGTCCTATGCTGGAACACCAAATAAGTCCTCATACCTAAGCGCAGGCTCTCTTTTCTAGAGAAGCAATAACCTCCTGTAATATTTTCCAATGTGGAATGGGCTCGAAAAATGATTTTCCAGGCAGGCTGGGAGTACAGTGTCCAGTGGCTGTGTTGGGTGGTGCCTTTGGTTGGCTATTTTAAACTCCTATTCCAGGTACCCACACCTGCATGGGTTTATCAAAGGGCATATGCTACCACCTGCCTGTCCCCCTGCTTCTCATTCCACTTCCCTTCCCCATGTAGAGTAACAACTTTCCATGAATTCTTCTTTATTAGTTATGCAGGTATTGTTTTTGTGTAATTGTTTCACAATATGTGATTTTGATATGCATAGATTTACCTAGTCTTTCGTAAGGCCTCCCTTCAGATTTTCTGGGAAAGCTCTGAATCTTTTCCGTGACTGCATAACTCCTGGCTGCCCAGCATACATTCTATTGAACTCAACCTTTCCCCTGTAGATTGATATTCACTTTATTTGCATGGCTTTGTTTCTCCACAACCAAGAATTGGTTTTGCCTTAGAAGTAAGCAGTTTTAATGCTTATTGCAACTTCCTCAGATTCTAGAAAGGGGCTGGGTGCTGTTGCTCCTGGAAAAATGACAGATAAACTTACTCTTAGCCTCCCTTGCAACCCGGCATCTGAGCATGGGGATATTACGGAACCTGGTCACATTCCCCTTCTGTGTAAGCCCTGGCTCTGCACACAGCCACTGACGCCCACCCATAATTAGGAACTTGTCTCCCACTGCTGCCTCTTGCTCTTGGCTTTGTCTCACTTTTAAAATACAGCCAATTAAAAAACTTATTACTGTTGTTATTCAGGTATGGTGAGGCCAACAGATCAAGACATGACTGCCATTGAAAAGATAGCTGTTATACTCACAGTTCCCAAGAGGAGGGGCACAACACACCTCACAGGGCCAGGCCACACTGAGAAACAGCAGGGTCTGCTAGGAAGCAGGGGGAGCGAGGGGAAATCTTGAGAAAGACCCTTGTTTTTTCTACAGGAAAGGCAAGATAAGGTAGGGCAAGCAGACTCAGGATTGCCTGGTTTGAGTAATTTCAGCTGGCTCGGGGCATAGGGCCTGTCCCTAGTTGTGTGGTACCTGCCCTGGGGTGATGAGGGCAGGTGGACAGTGGCCTGCCCATGAATGTGAGAGGAGATGCTTAGGGTGTGGGCTCTGGATTGGTGAGTTCACATATGAAAGGCATGGTGCTCCTTGGTGAATTGTTTCTGATCTCTAGGAAACAGTGCCCTATCGTTCATTCCCTTCAGAGCCCTGGGAAAGAAACTCCTATTTGCTTAGGTTGGGATGATGGAATAACTTTATATGAGTTGTATATAGTGACTCAAGCCCCTAGAAATATTCTTAATATTGCTTTAAGCTTAGAAATATCATTGGGATATTTGGAATTTTTAGGACATTGAATTATTTAAAAGTTTTGACTAAAATATCTAAAAAAGTTAGCACTATATTTGCAATTAAAACATTAAATTGAGTCATTAGTTTTGACATGATTTTTGAGTTGAAAAAGTTAAAACATTGTCCAAAGTTTGTTTTTAATACTGGAGCATTAAAAGAAACAACATTTGCTATCTGTAAGTTTAATCATTAATTTTACAAAAGTTATTCCCTTCTCCTGGAGGGTGGAGGTTGCAGCTAGCATGTTCTCCAGGAGCATCCTGGCAGTGATATGGGCTCTGGTCCTGGCTCCTGGGCATGGATAGTGGTCTCTCCTCACCTGGGTTATCTCCTGGAGTGGTGAGGTCATCTCCAAGCCCGTCAACTCCACAGCCTAGCAGGTGACTTTGTAGGCCTTCCTGTGTTCTCTTACTCATCTCCTCTCTTTCTTCCCTTGGCCTCCTGGCTAATATGTGGCTCCATGTGGTCGGGCTTGCCCAGAATTTACTGCCTTTCTCTGGCTGGTGCTGGTCCCAGCCCTGAACAGGAGGTTTGATCACTCAGACCCTTTCCCTGGTCATGGCGACAATCTCAGTGACCAGCATGACACCAACTCTAAGCGTTGGTTGAGGCATTTGGAAGAGAGGAACTCTTGTTTACAAAAGGATTCTGACTCCAATTCCAACGTGGGGTGGGATTGGTTCTCCATACCACCAAGCAATTCTGCAACACCAGCTGGGTGTCTTACAATTCAACTAAATTCTGACACCATCTACCTGGAGATAGCATCAGATCCCACAGATTAAGGGTTCAGTCCGACAAGACTGCCCCCCACCACACACTCTTCAGATGCCAGTGACAAGTCCAGTTGTCTTCTGTGCTTCTGTCCCACCGAATCAGAGGTTCCCATGACCCCCTCCTTGGGTTTGATTAATTTGCTAGAGCAGCTCACAGAACGCAGAGAAGCATTTCACTTCCTAGATTACTGGTTTATTATTAGAGGACGTAACTCAGGAACAGCCAGGTGGAAGAGATGCACAGGGCAAGGCCCCGGGGAAAGGGCTCCAGCTTCCATGCCCTCTCTGCTTGTGCCACTCTCCCCAAATTTCTACCAACCCAGAAGCTCCCTGGAACCAGTCCTTCTGGCTGTTTTGGAGCCTCCATTACATAGGCATAATTGATTAAATTATTGGACATTGGCAGCTGATTCAATCTCCAGCCCCTCTTCACTCCCTGGAGGTCAGGGGGTGGTACTGCAAGTGCCAATCCCTTGATTACATGATTGGTTCCCCTGGCAACCAGCTCCCATCCTTAGGGCCTTTCCAAAAGTCACCTCATTAACAGAACAAATGACACCTTTATTGCTTTTATTATAGGAAATTCCAGTGGTTTCAGGAGCTCTGTACCAGGAGAAGGAGGAAGACCAAATATATATTTCTTATTATAGATCACAATAGCACAGTTTGCTAGGCTCAGATTGATTGTAGTAGAAGCTGAAGGCTGCCAATAGGAGACACCTGCCTGGGGACTCCACCAGAAGGAAGAGCTTGGAGAGAAGACGTGGCATATATCCTGAAGACATTCGGCCATTAGAGCTCTGCTGGATGAGAGCTGGATGGCACAACACCCTTTCAGGAGTGCTGTGGTGTGAATAGCACTCCCCGCCAAACTTCATGTTGAAATCCCAGGGTGATGGTGTTAGGAGGTGGGGCCTTTGGGAGGTAATTAGGTCGTGAGGGTGGTGCCCTCAGGAATGGGATTAGTGCCCTTATAAAAGAGCGCTCCCCTGCCCCTTCTGTTATCTGAGGACACAGTGAAAAGTCATCAATCAATGAATCAGAAAGTGGGCTCTCTCCAGAACCCAAATTTTCCAGCACCTTGACGCTGAACTCCCAGCCTCCAGAATTATGAGAAATAAGTGTCTGTTGCTTTTAATCCACCCAGTCTATAGTATGATAGCAACCCTAGTGGACCGAGATGAGGAGCCAAGGAAGGTACCTCCTGCATTTTCAATTCTATGGTTCAAATTAGTTTCTGTCACTTTTGGTCCTGACGCATCAAGATGAAATAGATTTCACTTCCTAGAAAATTTACTTGTGCCATTTTATTAAAGTATTACACTGGTATTTACTTGAGCTGATGCAAACTGGCCCATTTTTTTTCATCCTAGATTTGAGAACCCCGTGAGATAAGGGAGTAGTCATTCATTTGAGTTATTTTAGTTAAGCAAGAACAGGCTTGGACAATGGAATTGAGATTTTAAAAAATCCAGGAAGAAATTCCAAATTTTATTTATTTATTTTATTTTGGTAAAAAACACATGAAATTACCCTCTCAAAAGATTTTAAGTGTATAGTACAATATTCAACTATTATTTATATTTTGCTATTTGTACAATAAGTTACTAATCATACTTCACAGCTCAAGGCTCATTACCATCATTGGTCTGTGTAATGATCATCTCTTGTTTATTTACATATATTCCCAAATATCTTCCCTGTTATGCCCATTTTCCTTGCTTACCTGCTTTCCAGTGCACTTTTTACAAAAGTTTAATGAAGTACTGGAAATATTTTGAAGGTGTGGTATTGTTATGTATAATAAGAAATATATATTTGGTCTTTCTCCCTATTCATAGCTCAGAGCTCCTAAAACCCTTGGAATTTCCTAAGTGATGAGAATCATAAAGGTATCTTGATATTCAAAATAAACCTCTGTCAATGACACCAGACTGTGTTAATGAGGTGACTTTTGGAAAGTCCTTGAGGATGGGCGCAGGTTGCCAGGGGAACCAACCTAGTGAGATGGGGTTGGAAGTTTCAGTCCCACCCTGACCTCCCAGGAGGGGAGAGGGGCTAGAGGTTGAATCCATTATCAATGGCCAATGATTTAATCAATCATGACTATGTAATGAAGCCTCCATAAAAACTCAAAAGGATGGGGTTTGGAGAGCTTCCAGGTCAGTGAACACCTAGAGATTTGGAGAGAGTGGTTTGCTCAGAGAGGGCATGAAAGCTCCGTACTCTTTCCCCATATCTTGCCCTATTCATCTCTTCCACCTGGCTGTTCCCATGTTATATGCTTTTATGATAAACCAGTGATGTAGTAGGTAAAATGTTTCTCTGTATTCTGTGAGCCACTCTAGCAAATTAATGGAACCCAAGGAGGAGGTTATGAAAACCTCTGATCTATAGTCGGTGGCTCGGAAGCATAGATGACAACCTGGACTTGGGGAGGAACTAAAGGTTCTTGACTTTGTTTTATGGCTAAACTATTATTTTGTCTTGCTTAACTGTTTTCCTTTGTTTCTGCATTTTCTCATTTCTCTGATTAAATTTGTTCTTTGAGAGTCGGGGGAGGCCTAGGAAGCTAAAGCTTTTTTACAAACAAGAGGCAGGGGACACAGGGGTCAGCTGGTGTCTGTCTCTGGGAAGGCCCCGCAGACTCCTGCTGGGTTTCCTAAATAGAGTTTGGAGACCAGAAGAGGGAGCTCTCATGTGCTGCAATGACAGCAGAGCCCAATAGGAAGAAGAAAGAATGCTCCTCTTTTCTGGCAAGGACTCAGCCAATGAAGACAAGAACTCTTTGTTTACTGTGGCCCTCCCAACTTTCTTTTCCTCTCTATAAAAGTGTTCTCCTTCCCTTGCCATGTGGGGATTTGCATGAGGCTCACCATGGTTGCAGACCCCAAGTTGCAATTCTCTGCTGATCCCGAATAAACTCATCTTTGCTGGAGAGATACTGACAGTCTATTTGTTTCAGGTTAACAGACTTCAACACTTCTTTTCATCTTTTTGCTGGACTCAATTCGATCCCTAACAAATGGTTAGTTCCTCTCCCCAGCCTCCACCCCCATAAATGAGCTTAAAGAAACCTTTCCTTTAAGTATGGCTTATTTGGGTCCCACGCATTTTGATGTAGTA
Organism: Delphinus delphis; assembly: GCF_949987515.2. Classification (NCBI taxonomy): domain Eukaryota; kingdom Metazoa; phylum Chordata; class Mammalia; order Artiodactyla; family Delphinidae; genus Delphinus; species Delphinus delphis. The sequence goes on from NC_082685.1 coordinate 16,903,980, forward strand.
ATTTCAGTATAAATGATTTCTAGGTATTTCTGATATTTCTCATTTTCTACCATGTTTATATCTTAGGATCTAAAAAAAGTATAATTTGAGGTAAAAATGATCATAAATGACAAAGATGGACATTACATTCTGATACAGTGAACACTAGATCAAGTCAACATAATCATCTTAAGCATAAATGCACTTCATATCACTTCAAAATACCAGCTAATTGCAATCCATGTGGAAATGGGTAAATCACCATTGTCACAGATTTTTAACACCTATCACACACAGACACTGAGAAATCAAATACAAACTAAGCAGTGATATATATTTTTTAATTAATTAATTTACTTTTTGGCTGTGTTGGGTATTCGTTGCTGCACGCGGGCTTTCTCTAGTTGCAGCAGGTAGGGGCTGATCTTTGTTGTGATGCGTGGGCTTCTCATTGCGGTGGCTTCTCTTGTTGCAGAGCATGGGCTCTAGGCACACGGGCTCAGTAGTTGTGGCTCGCGGGCTCTAGAGTGCAGGCTCAGTAGTTGTGGCGTATGGGTCTAGTTGCTCTGCAGTATGTGGGATCTTCCTGGACCAGGGCTCAAACCCGTGTCCCCTGCATTGGCAGGTGGATTTTTAACCACTGCGCCCTCAGGGAAGCCCACCAAGCAGTGATATTGAAGAGCTCAATAACACAATTAATAACCTCAAGATTTTGGAACTATAACCAGCAAGCAGAGGACCCACTTTCCTTTTGAGCACACAGGGACCATTTGCAAAAATAACCCATCCATTCAGTCATAGAGGAGAGCTCATTAAATTCCAAACTCTTGTGTTCTACATCTGTAGTGTAGTAAAGTATAAATTATTAACCAAATTGTAGTTACAAATTCTGTATATTTGGAAACTAAGTAATATATAGCTAGATAATATCTGGGTTAAAAAAGAGATCATATGGGGAATTAAAAATATTTAGATCCTAATAAAAAGAAATACCACCTAAAAGAATATATGTGATAGAGCTTAGCTGTACTTAAGAGTGGATACAGCTTTAAATGTATCAGGAATAAATACATGTTTAGAAACAAGTTTTCAAGCATATTATTATGAAAATCTAGAAAAGTCTGGAAAACTATTCTCACAGATAATACCATAATTGCAATTTATATTTGCCACTCACCTTTTTCCTTTCAATACGTTTAATTTGTTGGAAACCAACAAATACCCCATCCTGATTTTTTTCCCTCTTCAGTTCTAAAATGAGACAATAATTTTCTTTGAAGCAGAAAAATACAAATGAAAATATGAAAGAGTCCTTATTTAAGGCAGTCTGGTAGTTTTGTGGAGGTACCACCCTGACGTGTGTGGCTTTCAGCCTCTTTAGGTCAGACATGGGATGGACTGAACCATCCTGAACACCAATCTCAGCTTTAACACTCTGTGATTTTTTTTTTTCATTAGAACATGGAAAATTTGGAGGAATATCATTCCAAATCTGACATCAATTCTGATGTTTGTGTTTTTCTCACAGGCAGTTAACTCAATTCTGTCACTACCTAACTGGAGATAGCATCAAGTCTCACAGGTTAAGGGCTCAGTTCTACAAGCCTGTCCCCAATTCAGACTCCAATTGAAAGTTCAGGTTGTCACCTGTGCTTCTGACTGACCCCACTATAGATCAGAAGTTTCCTTGTCTTCCTCCTTGGGTTTGATTACTTTGCTAGAGCAGTTCACAGAACTCTGAGAAACATGTTACTTACTAATCACCAGTTTATCATAAAAGGATATAACTTGGGAACAGCCAGGTACAAGAGATGCACAGGGCAAGGTATGGGGAAAGGGCACAGAGCTTCCATGCCCTCTCTGGGCATGCCACCCTCTCCAAATCTCCAGGTGTTCATCGACCTGGAAGCTCTCCAAACCCCATCCTTCTGGGTTTTTATGGAGGGTGGGACTAAAACTTCCAACCCTCTCTTACTAGATTGGTTCCCCTGGCAACCTGCTCCCATCCTCAAGAACTTTCCAAAAGTTACCTCATTAACACAAACCGTGATGTCACTGACAGAGGTTCGTTTTGAATATCAGGACAACTTTATGATTCTCATCACTTAGGAAATTCCCAGGGTTTTAGGAGCTCTGTGCTAGGAATAGGGAGGAAGGCCAAATATATATTTCTTATTATACATCACAATATCATAAACATAACGACTTCAAATTTGCCTCCTAGTAAGTTGTATTTCTTAGTCCTATTTCTGTCTTTTCTGAGAAATAAAAATTGCTTTCTATTCTTTTTCCACATGCCAGACATGAAATTTCCAGAGTTGTATCTTCTTAACCTCAACACCCTCAGCTCTTCAATCATTTCTCCTACACCCGTAGTTGAAGATCTCTTTACCATCCCCTTTTGTTTGGTTTGTGAAAACAGAACTTAAAATAGGGTAACTCGAAATGCAATAAAACACACATCAAATCATTAGGTTGATGTGCGATTACAACTTCCTTTAATGAAAACTTAAGGAGAGAAAAACTTTTCCCTCTTCTCATCTTAGTTTCATTGGCTGAGACCCCATAATTAGACTGACAAAAACAAACAAACAAACAAACAACCCATTGGATCAACAAGAGAAAAATAGTTTATTAATGCATATGGTGCACATCACACGGAAGAAATCTCAGGTTAGAACTTGGGCTTATACAGCATCTTAACAAATAAACCTGTAGAGAAGTGACAAGAGAAAGGAAAAGGGTTTTAGGCTTCCAGGGGTGTCAAGCTATGGGAAGGTAAATATTTGGGGGGAAACCAATGGAAGACAAGTGTCATTAGTGCAGGTCCATCTTGGCCCTGACTTTCCATCATCTTCACAGCCAGAAGACTTCCCCGAGAGGGCACTTATGGCGGTTTTCATTTTTCAGAAGTTTCTGCTTTTAGTCAGTTAAGGAAACTCTGGGAAGGCATCTTTCTGCAACTGTTGATCCTCATTTGCCTCCAGCTCAAAATAATCTTTATGCCAAAGTGACACATTTTGGGGTAGTATATTCTGCTACCCTTAGAATCCTTTATTTCTCTTCTAGTGGTCTATTTTTTTGTTACCTTAAAAAAAAAACTACTTTGTCACACTTATAGAAAATATTCAGATTTTTTCATTGTTACTAATTTAATCTCAAAACTTTATACTAACCTATTTAAAATACAATATTGAGAAATATGGAATATGGTTCAGAACCAGCAAAACCGGGAATTCTGCCCTTTCATGGTGAGGCATTCTCTTATTTAGTTCTTTTTTTAAAATAAAGCTTTGGGGTTTTTAAAATTAATTAATTAATTTATTTATTTATTTTCAGCTGCGTTGGGTCTTCATTGCTGCATGCAGGCTTTCTCTAGTTGCGGCAGGCAGGGGCTACTCTTCGTTGCAGAGCACGGGCTCTAGGTCCGTGGGCTTCAGTAGTTGTGGCACAGGGGCTCTGTAGTTGTGGCTCGTGGGCTCTACAGCACAGGCCCAGTAGTTGTGGCGCTCAGCCTTAGTTGCTCCATGGCATGTGGGATCTTCCCAGACCAGGGATTGAACCCATGTCCGCTGCATTGGCAGGTAGATTCTTAACCACTGCGCCACCAGGGAAGTCCCTTATTTAGTTCTTTGATGTCTTTGATGTCAGCATCAAGATGCTCAGAGCCTACCAAGTGTCCTACTGTATCGGTGGTATTTATGAAATGTTATTCTGAGCAATAATTCAGACCATCACCCACTCTTATTCTGCCTCTGACCTGAAAGTGGGAGTCTTCAGTTCTCTGGATGGTTCAAGAAGCAGATGAGGGAGAGAATGCACATCTCTTCTTTTGCCCTCTCTTCTCCCATTCCTTGTCTCTCTCCTGGAGGGTACAAAGGAAGCTGGAGGGAAAATGCCAGTTTGAGTCTGTCTTGGAAAATGGGAATTCTGCACAACACAATTTTGATTCTGCTGGTCTTAACGAAGGATAGTGTGATACTGTGATGAGACCCTCTGGTCTATAGACATTTGTGATACTATAGTATCACAGGTGATGCTTGGATTTGTGAGTGGCAACTGAAGTTGCAGGGGGGCAGTCTTGTATCACTGAGCCCTTAACCTGTGGGGTTTGATGCTATCTCCAGGAGTGTCAAAATTAAGTTAAATTGTAAACACAGAGAATTGCCTGTTGTGGGGAAAAATCCACACATTGGAGTTGGGAGCAGGTCATGGATGGGTTCTAACAATGTTTGTCATTCCTCATTTCCAAAAATCTTTCATGCATACATCTTCAAATTGATGGCTGCTATAATTTGCTGAGTCATTCCCCTATTATTGGACTTTAAGCTTCCCCCCCTCCCAAATAGTGATATGACAAACACTTCTCCAGACCAAACCAAATGACGATTTATTTCCACTTTTGGGTTATTTTTATAGAACATATTTTGAGAAAAGGAATTCCAAAGGTTATGAAAAATCTGAAGATCCTTAACACATACTGCTACATTGTCTCCCAGAAGCAATATCTGCAAAATCAGGGTTTTTTTGGTTGAAACCCAGCAGGAGGGACTTCCCAGGTACAAAATCCCCTCCATATCCCCCATTCCTTGTTTGTAGAAAAAGGCATTAGTGTCCTAGGCCTTCCCTGAGTTTGGAGGAGCAGACTCAGGCTCTAATTAGGGAAGTGATGGAATGCAGAAACAAAGGAAAAGCATTAAGCAAGAGAGCTTGAAAAATAGTTCAGCAATAAAACAGAGTCCTATTTCCTCCTCAAGGGACATAATAATAATCTGATGCAAATTCTTGAGTTGTTCTGCAGAAACTAAGACCCCCACCCAGGTGGAGGATGGTGACTACATGCTGACAAGCAGGTAGACCCAAGACTGGTTGGAACCAGTGTTGGAACCAGATGTTTAGGATTTCTGAAATATCCCCTTGTTATCTCATCACCAGCCAGTCAGAAGAAAGTCCCCCAGCTGCTTACCCCAAATGCTGCCTTTAAAAACCTTTCCCTAAAATCCACTGGGGAGTTTGGGCTTTTTGAGCATGAGCTGCCCATTCTCCTTGCTTGGCACCCTGCATACTTTCCTTCACCACAACTCAGTGTCAGCAGACTGATTGGCTTTGCTGCGACATGGATGAATGGACCCAGGTTTGGTTTAGTAACAGGGTCTCCCAACTTAATAGTGAAAAAAAAAGGTCTCACTTTATGTTTCTATTTCTTGGTAACTGGTTAGAGTGTGTATTTTTTCTCATGTCTATTCAGCATTTGCATTTTCTCTGTGAGCTGACAAATTCCATGGGGCAGGGGGTATTTTTCCGTTGTACTTTTCAGTTCCAAATTGTATGAACTCTTTGTATATTTGTGGCTGACATCTTCCTAGTTTGGTTATTTGCCTTTAATGGTTGTGCCTGATTATTTTTCACACTCACTGAATTATCATGGCCTTTGCTCATTGATTTTCTTTTTCTTTTCCCCCACTTTTCTCTCCACTGTGTTCCTAGTCTACCCAACAAATCAGCTAGGCTCGGCCTGAAGTGCTTTCCTCCTTCTAACAACTGCTCCACAGAACTAACCTGTTTTCCAGTCACACTTCCAACCGCTCATTTAGTGCATTTTCAAGTCTATGCCAGTGTAAACAAAGAGAATAGAGTGTCACTCATCACCCTGTTATAGAAAGAGGTAAGTTGCAACCCACTACAGTCGCCCACTGACAGTGTGCCCTGAGGGGAATTCAAGATGGGGGAAAAAATGATGAAACATTCTGCACTTTGGATTTACCAGGCCCCCAGACAGTTAAAATGCATATCTAAGGAATACTTTCAATGACCCCATATTCTTGCATCTTCCCATAGATAGAAAAGCACTAAAATCAGTAACTTGAGATATCTGTTCCTTGTGATTAGCAGTAATCTTTTATCAAAATGTATGCTTGACTACAAGTATTTCCCAGCCAAAACAATTCTAATATATACTGGCTCCTCCACTACCTCTTTGGACCAGTCCCTTCAGAGGTAAGGAGAGGCTGTGTGGATAAAGACGACCAGCTTGCCTTATTAGTAAACAAAGGATGTTGTGGCACCACAGCCACCCCAACTATGCACCCTGAGGGGATTCAGAAAGGAGAAAAACAGGGTACTGGCCCTAGATGGTTAAGGTCCCTATCAAAGGAATGATTCCAATAAGCCCAGACTATTGTATCTTCCCATACATTAAAAAAAAAAGCACTAAATTCATTAATTTAAGATGTCTGGGTTTTTTTGTTTGTTTGTTTGTTTTGCGATACGCGGGCCTCTCACTGCTGTGGCCTCTCCCGTTGCGGAGCACAGGCTCCGGACGCGCAGGCTCAGCGGCCATGGCTCACGGCCCGGCCGCTCCGCGTCATGTGGGATCTTCCCGGACTGGGGCATGAACCCCTGTCCCCTACATCGGCAGGCGGACTCTCAACCAGTGCGCCACCAGGGAAGCCCCCGGTTTTCTTCAACAGTAATCTTTTGTTGTTCCAAACCTGGTTTTTGTTGCCAAAACTCCTATAATACCTGGCTCCTGAGAGGCTCTCTTCCTGGCTGAGGTCCTTAGAAAGTCTGCCAAATAAAATATAACCCTCAACGTTTAGGTTGTGCATTTTCTTCAGTCAACAGCTATTTCCTGGCTACAGGCCTCAGTAAGGTGCCTGAATAAAACTTAACTTTTACGTGTTTTTTGTTAAGTCAACATCAGATTTAAAAAAAAACAAAAAAAGTCCCCACAAAACCAAAGAGCAATACCTAGAAAGATTTTGCACTTATGCGGAATAACAGATTCACTTTTTTTTTTTTCTTTTTTTTGCGGTACGCGGGCCTCTCACTGTTGTGGCCTCTCCCGTTGCGGAGCACAGGCTACGGACGCGCAGGCTCAGCGGCCATGGCTCACGGGCCTAGCCGCTCCGCGGCTTGTGGGATCTTCGCGGCGGGGCACGAACCCGTGTCCCCTGCATCGGCAGGAGGACTCTCAACCACTGCGCCACCAGGGAAGCCCCAGATTCACTTCTAAAAAATTAAAAATTGCATTTTTTTAAAACCAAGTGCTTGGTTAAAACAACAAAAAACCAAAAACAAACCACCAGACCGCTCCTTCCCTAAACCTTTTTTGTCTTTAAAGAAATGCTAACGAATTTCCTGGTATGGACCTGGAGACTGGTAGCCCTGGGTCTTATCACAAGTCTTCACTCTGAATCAATGAGTTTCCTCGCCGCTGGATTCCCCGTGCCTGAGGCTCAGGGGCGAACTGGGGACCTAAAGCCTGGGCTCCAGGTAGGACGTTGGCCACCCACGTGGGGTGGCCCTCACAAGACGTGTTCCTCTGAGAGTCCACGCCGGACCCACGCACGCGGGGAAGGCACACGCGGTTCGGTGCACACAGAACGATTTCACGTGGGAGGGTGCCCAGGAAGCGTCCCACGCAGGCCGTATTCCAGCCCAGTCCCCACCCCGCGTGGGCGTTGCGCCCGGAGGAGGCGCTTGCAGCTCAGGTCCTAGCAGCTTACAAAAAAGACGTTTAAAATGGACTTTTCAAATAAAACTGTTTCCCTTTCGCACACGAGTCACTTATGGGAGAAGTGACAATCCCTGTAAGATTTCAGCGTGCAAGGACGTGGGTCGGCCCGCGGGCGGGAGGCTGAAGCGCGTCACTGTTAGCTGGGCGGGGCGGGGGGGCGGGGAGAGTGTACATCGCTGCCAGGACCCAGGCGGAGTGTAGCGGCCTGTCAGGACCCGGGAGACTGGAGTACACCACTGCCAGGACCCTGCGTGGAGCACACGCCTGCCAGGACCCTGCGCCGGGCGCCCAACTATCCCAGTCGCCATTCTTGTCCTTCGTCCCTGCTCTCCATCCCCGTCCGCACATCCCCGTCCCCGGCTCTCCGGCCGCGCTTTTCCTGCGTCCCGGTCCCCGGCTTTCCCCCGTGTCTCCGGCCTCGCCAGCCCAGCCACCTGTGCTCCCCGGTCCGCGTCCCTGTCTGCGCCCTCCTCGAGGGCCCCGCCGCCGCTGCCCTGGCGCTTCCCGCGGGCCCAGCCGAGGCCGCCTGCGCCCTGTGCCAGCGCGCGCCTCGCGAGCCGGTGCGCGCCGACTGCGGCCATCGCTTCTGCCGGGCGTGCGTGGTGCGATTCTGGGCGGAGGAGGACGGGCCCTTCCCGTGTCCCGAGTGCGCCGACGACTGCTGGCAGCGCGCTGTGGAGCCCGGCCGCCCGCCGCTCAGCCGCCGCCTGCTGGCGCTCGAGGAGGCTGCCGCGGCGCCCGCGCGCGACGGCCCGGCCTCTGAGGCGGCGCTGCAGCTGCTGTGCCGAGCCGACGGGGGCCCGCTGTGCGCCGCTTGCCGCATGGCCGCGGGGCCCGAGCCGCCCGAGTGGGAGCCCCGCTGGAGGAAGGCGCTGCGCGGCAAGGTGCGCGCGGGCGGCGTCCCATGCGCTGCCCTTCCCCGGAGGGTGCCCTGTCCCCCTTCCCATCCCCAGACTGCGCCCTGTTCCCCCTCCGTATTATCCGGATGGCGCCCTGGGCCCCAATCTCCATCTTTTGGACGGTGCTCTGACACCCCCCCCCCCAATACCCCAGTTGTTGCCCTGTCCCTTTTGCTTCCTTCCTCTGTACGGTGCGCAGAACCCTTTCTCCCATCCCTGGACGGTGCCTTGTTCCCCCATTCCCTACCCCCAGAAGTTGCTTCCTCTCCACTACCCTAACTTCGGCAGGTATCCAGTCCCCCTTTCCCCATCCCTGGACAGTGCCCTTTCTCCCCATCGTCCCCCGCTTCCCCCCAGGATGCCCCTGCCGCCTTCTCAGTGTTGTACTGGCCTGCCCCACCCCGCAGGGGCAGACAGTCCTGCTGTGGGCCCCGCCCCCATGCCTTGCCCCTTTTGTGTTACTGCCCTGCCCCTGGCGTGACGTCACGCTATGGTAGCCCTGCCCCGACGAGCAAAGTCCCCTCTTAGGGGACGGGGCCTGAGGCTATCGGCCCCTCTGGAGTCCTGTGCGCCCCCCTCCCATTCCGTCTTCTCTCGAGTCCCTTAACCTACTTTGTTCTGGAACCTTTTCCACTGTGCTTTCATCCGTTACATGTGGCACTTGATTCTGGGTCGGAACCTGCCATCGGAGAGTCTGGTCACAGCTGGGGTCTGGGGATCCCAGGGACCCGCTGTGTGTGTGGTGGGCTCAACTTTATTTCTTAGAGAATAAAGACAGCCAGGCCCCTGGAGTGGAAACAGTGTGGTCTCTGCCCACCAGAGGGGAGAGAGTAGCACGTTTGAGGGTACATGTGTCAGGGGTTGGGTCCTGGGGTCTCCTGGGTAAACAGTGGAGTGTAGCATCCAGGGGCTTGCTTGGGGCTAGAGCATGTGGCCAGGGGACTGGTGGTGTTCTTTCCTCCTGGTGAAGGACCCCACCTATCCAGTCAGTGCATGGAGCTGGGCAGGCCCTGGGTGTGGCCATCCTCACCCCAAAGAGACCACCCTCCATCCCTACGCTGGGGACAGTAACACTAGGGACCCCAATGGATGGTCTTGTGTACAGTTACCCTGTTGGATTCTTAGCACAAATATTTCTCTCAGACTGGAGAGAGCATAGTGGGTCACTAAGACCACTCTCTCTGGTGCCTGCAGGGTTTTGAGGTGTCTGGTGGGCCAAGACCATGAACTGAGGCCTCTGGACCGTCAGGGGATTCTGGTGGTGCAGTGTCCCTCTGGACTGGGCTTAGGTGGGCCCCAGACCTTCAGAAGTGGCCACACACCCCATAACCAGCATCTCTTTCCAGGAGAACAAGGGATCTGTGGAGATCATGAGGAAAGATCTGAACGATGCTCGGGACCTGCATGGCCAGGCTGAGTCCGCCGCTGCTGTGTGGAAGGCAAGTGGGGTGGGGTTGGAGTCCATGTGAACAAGGAAACGTGGCTGTGTACCCCTGACCCTATTTGGCAGGGCGGTCAGGGGACTCTCCTCCCTTGAGGTGGTCGGTTGTGGGGCGGTGGGGGGCGGTGTCTCGGGGTAGCCCGAGGACACGGGTATCCCTCCCTGCCACCCACCCATCCTGTAGGGACATGTGATGGACCGGAGGAAGAAGGCCCTGACTGACTACAAGAAGCTTCGGGCCTTCTTTGCTGAGGAGGAGGGGCGCTTCCTGCAGGAAGCAGAGAAAGAGGAAGGGTCCCTGGACGACGAGGATGAGGACCCAGCGGAGAGGTTCAGGTCCCTGCTGCAGGCTGTGTCGGAGCTGGAGAGGAGGCACCGCAACCTGGGCCTCAGTATGCTGCTCCAGGTGGGCACCCTGTCCTGGTGGCCAGGGGAGTGCAGAGCGGGCACAGATTCAAGAATTAGCAAGGTGGTAGCTTACCAAGAGAGAAGCCTTTAGACCGCTGCCTGGCTTCCATTTGGGGCTGAATTTCAGGAATGAGTAATCCAGGAGACACTCCAGCTTCCATGTGGGAAGAAACATTTGCAGAGAGGGGGGACTTGCATCCCGATATTGAAGCACTGGGCCCCTGCCCTGTCCTGGGGCTCTACACGTAGGAGATGGCTCTGAGGTCAGGAGAGGCAGGGATCCTGGCGAGGATGGTGGTTGCCATGCCCTCATCCTGAATGTCCTTTACACTGTGCCCTGAGGCTTTGCCTAAATCTGGAGATTCTGGGCTCTTTGCAACCCTGAGTCTGAGCCGGGAGCCAGCAGCCTCTGTCTTACCTCCTCTGAGCTGAGAGGTGTCATTTCACTTCTGGCAATACTGGTTAATCAGCTCCAAGTGGGTGGTGACTGTGGGTGAGGAGACGTGTGGGTCTGGTGGGGCTGGGTTCTCCGGTCACCTGGCTTCCAGGATAGAAGCTCCCTCACTCCTTCTCTCTCTTCCCATGCAGTGATGTGCTGCTTGCCCAGGCACCGGGCAGAGGAAGCTCGTTCCATCCCTGGCCTGAAGCAGCTCCTCCATCCGCCTCCTTCTGGACCCCCCTGTCATCCTTCAAGACACCCCAACCCTGAGTGTCTTCTCCTAGGTGTAGATGTGGGCTGCGAACTCTAAGTGCCCACCTTGAGTTGCTGAAGACAGTGCTCCTCAGAAGAGTGTTTGTGTTCCCTTTTCCTCTAGGTGTTCATGTTTCTAGGCTATAAACATTTCACTGTAGAGATCTGTATTGGGGGTAAGTTAACCTAAGTGTATCCCAACTCCATAAAGTTCTTTTCGCTGCCCCAAGTCTTGTCAGATTTGCCGGGGTCTCCATGAGCTGTGGTCGTCATCTCCAGGAGGCCTGGGCTGTCCAGACCTGACACCTGCCCCATTTAAATGTAGCCTGTAACGGGGCTGCTCCACCAGACATGCACACCCAGGCCCACAGACCCCCACCCATGCATTGGGCATAGCAGTTAAGGTTAAATTTGGGGTGAGTGTCAAGGGAAAGGAGTGTTCAGGGTGCCTGGGTGGGGAGGGCGGGCAGATCAGACCTGTCACCTCTGCTTGCGGTCCTCCAACAGCGTATGTTGCACAAACCTACACCTACAGCTTGAGGTCTATCCACAGAAACATGAGAACCTTGAGGTCCTCATGGAGTCTGTGTGTCAGGGGCAGTGCAGACCCTTGCTGGCCATATCCTCCAGGCTCTGTCCCTGCTCTGCCTCCGAGGGTGTCTACTCAGCCGGCTCTCATTTCTCTTCTCCATTTTCCATCCCTTGGATGCCAGTGGTTTTCCCCGGAGCCTGCCTTAGCATCACCCTCTATCTGCCCTGTGCACCTGCCTGTCCCTCACTGACCCAGGACTTTTCCTGGGGCAGGAGGAGCAGTCCCAGGCTCAGGCCATCCCCAGGCCTCGCCTTGGTGTTTCATTTCCCCGTACCTCTGGCTTCTCTTCATATTTCCTCTGCTGGACGAATTTAGCAAAACCTCTTAGTAGTAGTGTCATTGTGTAGATTCCTCCAAAAGAAAACTGCAGCAGCGCAAAGTGACAAGGTCAAGGGGTCCAAGAATTGACACAGACAGGTGTTAAGGATGGTGGTTGGGGCTGTGAGTCATTCCCAAAAGTGCAGCGTTATGATCGATGGCCCGTTTCTGGACGAAGCCTCTCAAGATGGGAGTCACTGGCCTTTGGTGCTGCTGGCCTCTTGTGTTTCTGTGAGCTTGGGGGCGGCCTGCCTGGCTGGTAGCCGGCGCTTACAGAGCCCACTAAAGAGGGCTCGCTTCAACCGGTTTGCTTGGCGTCCCTCCTCCCATCTATCTTCTCTCCATGCCCTGGCTGGTCTCTGAGGAGGTGCTGTGTCTGCACTGCCCCGTGTCAGGGGTCTGTGGGTTGGACTTCTCCCTGATGAGCCCTCCACCTCCTGCTTCTGCTGAGTGAAATTGGGGAGCTGCCCCAGTTTCCCACAGCTGGAGATCCAGCTACCCGCTTTCCTCCTCTGCAGAGAGCTGCTGGGAGGCCTGTCCATTCTGCTCTCAGTTGGCTGCCTGGAGACTGATGTGCTAGACGGGGCTGGGGTGCAGGCCAGAAATGTGGTACCCCCCTGGGTGCCCAGTGCTGGGGAGAGATGGGAGGTTCTGATACCAGCATGGAGTTGCTTGCTTTCTGACGGTATGTGGGTAGAATTCTCAGCGCATGAGCTGTCTCTCCCTTTCTCTCACATACTCTCTACATAAGAATGACGAGCAGAGGGGTGGGAAAAGCTGTCTGGTTGTGTATGGGAGAGTTAAGGGGTCATCCTCTTGGCAAGCTGTAGGACCTTGGCCAAGTAACGCTCATAAATAATCCTGACTCCTCAGATCAGGGGTAACACTAGGTGTACCTCTGGCCCCCTCCCTGGCTCTAGTTTGAGATGCAGTGGGGACACAGGAAGGAGCTGCCGGCCTGTGTCCAGCAGGCCAGGAATGTCTCCAGCATGGATGGCCTTTGATTCCAGTAAGATTTGCCTTCTCACTTAGCAGCTCCTCTGAATGTCCAGTGGTGAAAGTTCTGTGTTGCCTGCTGGGCTGTACCGATCCCTGCCATTTCCTCACTGAAGTCAGCTCCCACTCTCTGTTCCCTGCTGACTGGTCACAGTGGCCTCTCTATTGTGGGCCCTTGTGCTCTGTGGAATAATGTTCCTCTTCCAGACACCAATGTATCCCATGGCCCCAGGCACACAGATCCTTCTATCAGGGAGGGCTCAGAGGTCACTTCCAGTAGTTGACTAGACAGTACATTGTGTGCTACCATATGACATGGCATTTCCAGCCCTGGGTTGGCGTGCCAAAGGCGTGCCAGCATGGTTCCATGGGGTAATGTGCACAGGACGGCTACTGAATCTTGTCTGCAGCATCAAGAAGCTCGAGGTGACCCAGGTCCCTGTTACTGAGGTAGCAGAAAGGTGGATATGGGGGATACCAGCATGGGGAGCAGTGCAGTAGAACTGTTTCTGCCAACATGACATGGGCACACGGGTGCCCCAACCTGATTTTCATGTCCAAGAGGTGCAGAGAACTCCAGGGAAACTGGTCTGCTGACAATGTCCTTGATGCAGATGTAGCATTTTCCCAGGGTATGACCTGCTGGGGAGGGTGGGACAGACCTCATGGCTATGGCCAGTCCTGAGGCTGAGCTCTGTGCAGACCTATGGATTGATGCCCGTTCTCTTGCCGTGTTGGTAGGATGTCCCCCTAGCGCCGCCCTGCCATGGGGGACGGGGTTGGGGGGGGGGGTCAAGGAACACAAGAACTACACCCACAGCGGTTTGATGAGAATGCTGCCATTACTTTTCTGCCACCAGCTGACAGGCTGAGGACTATCTGGTGTTGGGAATGGTTTTCTCAGGTGAGATGGTTGGGCTTATAAAAATGCCTCCTCTACTCAACCAAGTGTCCCATGGCCAGAGTCAACACAGATAGGCAGAGCAGTAGAAGATGTCTGCAGTGCCCAGACCAATGTGGTTCGTACCGAAACTGCAAGGAGCTCCTGCAAATTGTGAAGAGCCCAAAGTGACTGGAGTAAAATAACACGGCAGAGGTGTGGACAAGCAAGTGCGTAAGAGGAACCAGAGGGCTCAGAAACCCAGGAGGAGATGCTCAAACTCCTTAGTTTTTGGAGCAATCACATGTCCATAAAAGTAATGACTCACGCTGTTGGGCTGCTGGAGATGGGAAAGCTGCCACCATTTGTCCCGTGCACTGCTGCTGCGTTCTGCAGCACTGCTGCCAGGTGTCATCAGATTGAGGGCATGGTGACCCTGGACCCAGTGACCCACTCACAGGTGTTCCTTAGTCCTCTCCAGGCCCACAGGGGGATGCACCCTCAGGCATCCTCAGCACCATTGTCTTGGGGGTGGGGAAGACGAGCCAGTGCCCCTCAACGGGGGAGGTGGAAGGTCAAACAGGGGATGGAGGCTATAGAGTATGCTGAAGCCCAGAGATACAGAGGAGCTTGGCACATAGAGACATAGTGGAGCTTAGGGCACAGAGCTGTGGCACCATGCTGCAAACAAAGTGAAGTATAAAACAGCACTGTTTACCTAAACGTGTGCACATAGAACACTTCATGGAAGAATGCTTCAAACTTATAAATGGAACCCATTAGGGTAGTTTCCTACCGGAGTGGGGAATCCTGTTGGAGTGGGGAATAGCAACAAACAAAAGGTAAAGAACCAAGGTGACACACAGCACTGTGGGGTGGAAAATGGGAAGGGGAGATTCTTTGGTCATCCTGAGACCACCCTAACTCAGGACTTGACGTTAGGGAAGGAAGTTAGATTCCAGGGTACTTCAGGTCACTTTGGCATTTCTGTAGTAGCTAGCTAGTTCTGTAACTAGCTCCCTATCAAATCTGGGTGTCTGGTGTGTGTGAAAGGAGCCTTAGAAGTTTGGGAACGTTAAGGTGGTATGCATACTGGAAAAAGTTGGAGGCCCCTATATATGAACAAAGAATACTTTCCTTATTTTAATGTGCAAGCAACATTGGTTCGATCTTACAGACTCAGTGGGTGTCTGGCCATCCACCTCATTCAAATTTCAGGGGACCTTCCTCCAGATTCTCATTTTGAGACTTCCGGAGGCTGTGCCCTCCCACCTTGGAGTGTCTTCATTTCTTTTTACTTGTTTATCGAGCTCCAGTGATGGCAGCTTCGAAGCCCTCTGCCCTGGACCTCTGTGCTTCATTCTCCCTCGGGTGTGGGAGGAGTGGAGTCAACTGTTTTCACCATGTTCAAAAATGGCCTCAGTGCACACCTAGTGTTTTCTGAAGGGAAGGCTGGTGCCTGCGAGGGGATGAAATGCCACAAACTAGGTAACAGCTGAACTTACTCAGAAAGTGAGGTTCCCACAGGTATCATGCTGGACAGAGGGAAGCACTCTGGGGGTGCCGCAGAGGCACCCCGACTCCTCTTCAAGTCAGGTGGTACAAAGTTGAGGTGCTTCATTTCCTAATTGAATCTTAGTCAATTTGGAGACGGATAATTTAAATGAGACAAAAATCCTTAAGGCTTTTTTTTTTAAAGATAACCTTTTGGACTGTAGGGGTTAATTAAACCTTCGTTCCTTAAGAAGGATGTGCCACTTCTACTAGACAAACAAGTCTTCAAGTATTTGTAAAACTATTTAGAAATGAAAAAATGTGCATTAAACATTGTCATCAATACAACAAATGATCGAGTAAGTCAATCAGTCAGAATTAAACTTTCACAGGCCACAGTAACAATTAAGGAAGAAAGGAGTCTGCGGAAAAGGCAGCCACGAGAGGTTGCTCGGGTTGTTCTGTGAAAAACAAAGAGTAGGCAGATTTGAAAAGAAGTCAACAGAAAACCGAACCCATCGGTCATAGATACAAAGACTCCTCACGTCTGCTATTTGTCAGTAGAAGACTCTCCTTTTGTAAAATTTCTCAATCCCACATCTTGTATCAACCACTGATTTCGTTCAGTGACCCAGAATGGTGTCTCTTCCTCCGCACGAGCAACCTCTCCTGGTTGCTTTTGCCACAGACTCCTTTCTTCGTTAATTGTAAAGATTTCATCCTCACGCTTAGGCTACTGGACACCACTCGTCTGCCTCTGGAGAGCTAGCAGGTCTGCGGGGGCTTCCCCAGCACCTTGACCCGGAGCTAGGCTGAGCTCAGGGCTGACCGCGCCTCTGCAATCTGGCCATCCACGCGTTCCGCCACCTCCCGGGGTCTGGCGCCCACCAGTAAGGCGACATTCTTGGGCAAGACCAGCCTGTCGTGGGTTCGGTGTTTCTGCGGCTCCTGGAAAGCTACTCTCGGCCGCAGCCCGGCGGGGCGTCTCGCGCTCCCCCTGTCCCGTAGGGGCCACCAGCATCGGAGGAAACCGGAGCGTGAATAGGGATCTGAGGAGTGCGGCCTAGCCAAAATGCCCATTCCCCTGCCTTCCAGCCGGCAGAGGCAACCGGGCAGCCCTCGGGCCCCCGTAGACAGTACAGTCGGCAACGAAGCTCGTACACGAGCGCACAAAGCACAACACTGCGTTCTGCGCCCTGGCTCCCGGCCCGCATGCAAATGAAGCGACTTTTCAGGTCTCCTCTGATTGGACAAGCCACAGGGCTGGTAGCAGAGGAGCCAGTGGGGCTGCGAAACTGCAGAGCGCCTTTATCCTATTGGTGGTCGCAGCATGCGGCAGCGTACTCCCCGAGTATAAAAGCTACCGGCCGGCGCTTCACTCAGAGAAGTCTGGTTGTCAAAGCAGGGAGGTGCGCGCCGCCTGCTGTTGGCCATCCGCAGCGGCCAGGAGCTCAACAAGCTGCTAGGCCACGAGCCCATTGAGCAGGATGGTGTCTTGCCCAGTATCTAGGCCGTCCTGCTGCAACACCAAAGGCTCTTTTCAGAGCTACTCACGTAGCCAGGAGAAGAGCTATGATATATCGTTTCCTCTTTCTTCTGCCCTTATCCTTTCTTGCCTCTGCGCAACTGAAGTCTGAGAGTCAAGGTTGGTGCACGAGCTGGCAATGGCTCTGGCCCTTAAGTAGCAAAGGTGCCTATCACCATTGGCCACAGCAGGCACTTTGGACCTGGGCCATGGAAGCACGTTTTGTGCCTTAGTCCTCTGCGAGAACGCTGTGTGGGGTCGGAGGCACACATGGATATGTTGTATCAGGGGTATGGAACAGGTTTCCCGGGGGACCCGTCTGAGGGATACATTCTGTGGCCCAGGGCCCTCTGGTCTGCAGCAGGCACCGAGCACCTGGGCAGAAGTCACCCCTGGGAAAGAGCTTGGCTCAGTGTGGGCTCCACCCTCCTACTGCTTCACACAGACCTTTACCGCCAATGCTTCTTTTAATGACCCCATCTAGGACACAAAACTTTCTGTTAGCTTGTGATGGGGTTCAGGACACACTACAGCTGAACATGGCACCTTGGCATATTGAATATCTTAAGCTGAGGAGTCTGAGAAGATGGCAGAAGAAGGAAGGTCACTCTGACCTCCCCCCACCTCACCCTTCTCCCACAGGCCATAAATCCTCACTTGAGATCCTCCCAATACCCAGAGGAAAGGAGCATCCTTATCTCCAAAGACAAAGGGACTCTTGACAAGAATCTGAACAAACAGGCCTTGCTAAGTTTCCTGCAGTTCACTACACTTACCTCATCTTCCTTACCTGTCATATTTACCCACAACTATCTACTCTTCATCAAACTCAGCATAAAATACTCAGGTCTAAGGAAAACCTTTCCTTCTTTCACTCACTTGCCTTCTTTTCCCCATCACGTTGTAAATTATACAACTAAGAACCCTAACTAGGTAGAGCTGGCCCTTCAAAGCGGCCATGGCCTGAAGGAAGTATGGCACAAATGACCTCAGAGGTGAGACCTAACCCAGTCTCCTGGAGTCTTGGCCCAGTACTGCCTGTGGAGTCCGTGTGCCCTGTTGGGACGAGGGAGGCAAATTAAGGGGAGAGAAAGGTAAGGCCAGAAAATGTGTGAGCTAACAAGATGGTCTTTTGTGCAGAAGGGCCACAATTGTTTCTACTAGGATGCAGAAACTGCCATCCAGGCAACCTTCCTCTGTTCTGCTGATTTCCAGTCCCTGGTCACACAAGTGTCTGAGCTCTTCCAGAATCTTCCCCTCACTTGGGATGTGTGTTGGCTGATTCTGAATTTCGACAGAGCCTGAGAAGTCTGTAGGTGCCTGTTGCTAGCCTCTTTCCTAGCTAAGAAATCTAGGGACACAAGGCAACTCACCAGCCTGTGCAAAAGGGGGCTTTTTTAAAAACCAAAGACATGAAGATTCGTGGCAAATTGGTCATCCTGTAAATGTCCCCAAGCTGATCTCTGGAGTACTGGATTGCAGTAATGTTTGTGTGTGTGTGTGTGTGTGAGGCCTAATTCCCGTAACGTAAAGTGAGCCGTTTAAAAGTGAACAATTCAGTGGCATTTAGCACATTCACGATGTTGTGCAACCACCACCTCAATCTAGTTCCAAAACATTTTCATCACCCCAAAAGAAGCAGTCACACCCCACTCCCCTCTCAAGACTGAGAGACATGGGAAGGTTGGAACTCAATAACTCTTTCTTTCCTGGAGATGCTCTGAGGAGCGCGAATCACGCAGAAGGGAGAGCACCGGACAGAGCTTCCCAGTATGATCCTGAGGGTCTCAGACAGTGATGCTCATTCTGCTCAGCTGTATTCTTCTTAACGGGGAGATTTCAGGCCTCAACTTATTGCCTTCTTCAACCTGAGCTGTCTGCCCTGTGTCAACTTTGCATGCCTGCCTAAACACAAGTCATTTCCCCGGGAATCTCTTAGGTTTGCGAATAATCCTGGCTCTAGGAAACACTAGGCTGTTCTGAACTCTGGGAATGTCCCAAGTGCAGGAACTTCTGTCCCCATAGAATTTGGGGTGCACCTACTTCCTGGTATGGCATGTGGATGTGTTCACTGATGAAATAAAATTCGTACTTTGTGGAAGACAAGAGAAATTTGAACATAAAATTTGTTCTCTGCCCCTTTGGGCCTCCTCCATCCCATTTAGTGTGTATTGTGCACCTGCATTAACCAGACCTTCTTAGGAGATAACATTCCTTCTTAATCTCGTAAGGGGTCATGATGAGCCACTACTTGCTTTGTACCTGCAGATCTGGACTGTGTAAACTGTTAATATGTCATTTGACATATAACCTTTTGTCTCAGAAACTGTGCTTGACTGCTAACGGGAAGAACTGTCCTCAGAGCTTTCTGAGAGACTGTCTCTTGGGTTATAATCCTCAGGTTGGCTTGAATAAAGTTGACTATTTTTTCATTGACATCACTATCCTGGAAGCTCTCTGAGCCCTCTCTTTTGGGTTTTTATGAAGGCATCATTACATAGGCATGATTTGATTAAATCATTGGCCATTGGTGATTGATTCAACCTCTAGCTCCTCTCCCCTTAGGTCAAGGGTGCAGCTAAAAGTTCCAATCGCATGGTTGGTTCCCCTGGCAACCGGACTCTATCCTAGGTGCTTTCCAAAAGTCACCTCATTAACACCTTTACCCCTGTCATTACAGGAAGGTCTCAGGGTTTTAGGAGCTCTGTGCCAAAACCTGAGGGGCAGAGACCAATACATATTTCTTATTATGTCGCACTTCTCTTTGCAACTTTAGTGTGCTCTTTTAGGAAAAAAAACCATAAACAATTCTGCTGCATCAATTCTATTATGAGTCTGCCCTCCTATAGACACAGTTGGGGCCTGCATCCCTTCTCGTTGGACCCCTAGAATAGGCTCCTGCGTCGCTCTCATGCTCCTTTCTCCATAGGGCCAATGGAGCATCCCACTCCCCACCAGCCCTTCCACAGTCTCCTGATGCTTCAGGAGAACCTTCAAAGGCCTTTCTGGGTCCCCCTCCCAGCACTTTCTCCACCACACCCTCACTCTCCCCACAGTTGCTCAGGGATCCCCAGCTCCAGGTTCTTGCTGTCCTCCCTGCTCTGCGAGTGTCCGCTGCACACACTTCTCCTGCCTCCCCTCAGTCTGGAACTCCTACCTCCCCTCCCTAAAGACCTACAGGCTGATAGGCATTGAGAGTCCCCAGGTCGTTCCCTGCCTTGCACTTGGTTTATCCTTTAGAAGCACTCGGCCCTTGGAGGTACCTGAACTTTGCATGCAGTGAAGTTCATTCGTGGACAGACCTGTTCCCCTTGCTGACCTAAGGGACCAGCAGTGGTCTCCCACAGCATCTGGCCATTACTTAGTAGACTTGGTTTGGATTAAGAGGGGTCCCAGGCTTTCTCACACAGTGGAATGTCATTCGTCTTTGAAAGGAAGGAAATTTTGACACATGCTAGAGGTGAACCTTGAGAACAGTATGTTGAGTTGAATAAGCCAGTCACAAAAGGACAAATACTGTGTGATTCCGCGTGTATGAATGAGGTCCCTAGAGCAGTCAAAGTCATAGACACAGAGAGATGCAGGGGCTCAGGGATGGATGGGAGTCATTTTTAAATGGGTGTAGAGTTTCAGTTTGGGAAGATGAAAATGTTCTGGAGATGGATGGAGTGATGGTTGTACAACACCGTAAATGTACTTAATGCCGCTGAGCTGTATACTTAAAATGGTTAAAATGGTAAATGTTATGTATATTTTATCTCAGTAAAATAAAGGTGGCACAGTGTACTTTGCCACAAAACTGGCTTTTCAAGATTCTTCTCCTTGACCCATGTCTTGGGTTTCCCCTGGGAAGCTGATTCTGAAGTCCATGCATGTGGTTCCCCCAGGGACACTGTGGGCCCAGCATGGTGGGGATGGAGATCAGGCTGGAAGCATCACCACATCTCCTCTGAGCTCTGGGGCTGGGCAACCCTGTAGAACTGTCCCAAATGGAAGAAGCTACTATAGTCCAGTCCATGCATGAAAAGTTCCTGTAGCATCATCTCATTTCTGTGTTTGAAACATCTTGTTTTCTATTCTATTCTGTTTAGAAAACTGTTGATCACTATCCACTAGATGGATTTGAGAAGCCACGAATGAGCTGTCACCTATATCTGGGAAATTCTGCATGAGGGGAGTGGGCAAGGAGGGACACTTCGGGAGGTCCAGAACACTCAGTCTCATCTCATTCTGTGGTTGGTTTTACTGGCTTATGTGCCAGAAGCAACATGCGGCTCAACAGGACAGGAAGGAGATTGGGAGGGGGCATGTCAGGTAGAGAGACGGTGCTCCCTCAGAGATTGCAGGGGAGGATCCTTCCTGACTCTTCCAGCTTCTGATGGCCCCAGTATTCCCAGGCTGTGGCCCAGTCACCCCAAACTCTGCTTCTGTCATCATGTGGCCATCTCCACGTGTCTCCTCTCTTTTCTTATAAGGACACTTGTCATTGGATTCGAGGCCCACCCTAATCCAGGGTCATCTCATCTCAAGATCCTCATCTAATTATATCTGCAAAGACCCTTATTCTAAATAAAGTCATCTTCCCAGACTCATGGATGTGTCATTTTGGGGAGTCACCATTCAACCCACTAAACAGGGTATATTAGCACCAATCCTCTTGGCCATCTTTTGTGGAGGGCATATGTACCTAACACCCCCATTTCACAGATGAGGAGACCAAGGCAACGCCGACACACATAGCTACTCTGGTCCTGCATGTTTGTTTCTTCTGTTCCTTCCATCGGAAATGCCCTTCCCTGGCTTCTCTGACTTTGTATGCACACTGTCCCCAAATCAAGCCTTATGACACTATACCCTTAGTCAATACCGTGGGGACCATGGCTGGATAGAGGAAGCTGATTAACCATGAATAGCAGTCCCCACCATAAATACTGCAGCCATCAGAGATACCAGGGCTGTGCCCTCCCTGAGGGAGCTTTCTGGACAAAGGGACCTCCAGCCCTGGCTCTGAGACACACCTCACGTTACTGGGATTGCCCTCGTTCTTGAAATCATAGGTTCATTGAGGGTGTCCCCAGTCCAGGTTTCATTTTCATAATTCATTCATTCCTCTGTATTCCACATTTTGGGGGGTGTCAATAAACATTGTTGAGTGAACAGGTGACCCCACATGCTCATCCTGGCAGATGGTGGCAGCATCTTTCTCCCCACCCCTCAGAGCAGATTTTAAACTTTCAGGGGCATGAGAAGCAGTCTGAGAACTGTTATGGGCTGACTGTGTCCCCCCAAATCCACATGTTGAAGCCCCAATCCCTAGGACCTCAGAATATGACTATATTTGGATATGGGGCCTTTAAAGGGTGATTAAGGTGAAATGAGGTAATATGGGTGGGCCCTAATCTAATATGACTCCTGTTCTTATAATAAGAGGAGACTAAGACACAGACACACACAGAGGGACAACTATTTGAGGACACAGGGAGAAGATGGCCGTCTACAAGCCAAGGAAAGAGGCCTCAGGAGAAACCTGCCCTCCCACACCTTGATCTCAAACTTCCAGCCTCCAGGACTGTGAAATAATAAATGCCTGTTGTTTAACCCATCCAATCTTTAATATGTGTTTTGCAGCCCAAGCTGACTGATATAAGCGTTTATTAAAAATGAAGATTCCTGCCCCCTCCCATGGAACTGATCTTGTAGGTCTATGGTGGGACCCAGGTTCTGAATCGCCTCATGCATGCTCCTAGGTCCCTGGAATCCACTCTGAGAAACATTGCATTCCAGCTTAGACTCACAGGGGAAAGAAGTAATAGGATAAGGTGGTGCTTCTCAGTCTTTATTTCATCTTCGCCCTCCTAAGACTTTTTAGACATTATGTTTTTTCTAACTGTCCCCATCTCCATGAAATTTTCACACCACAGATACACTGGGTATCTGTTTATGCGCTGGGCCTTTGGAGGGCCACAAACCACTGTGTATCTGATTTCAGCCCCAAGAATCAATTTTTGCCCCCATGGGAGGGATATTGCCCTCATTGAGAATGCATGGAACGGAAAAAATTGCCATAAGTTTTGCATGAGGAAAGTGTTGCCTGAAAACATCTCACCTGTGGTATTGGGAGCTCCATCTCGTACTACTTATGCATTTGCAGCAGTACCAGGATGCATTTTGGGATCACATAGAGCAGCATGGCCAGTGGTGGGTGGGTGCTCAGGGCTGAAGTAAGTAGATTTGAGGTCGAGCGTTCTGACTCTAGAGCTAGACTGTCGTGAAGCCTGGCTCTCTTGGGTTCTTTATCTGTACAAGTGAGACCCTGATGCTTACATGCAAAGTTGTTGAGAGTTTAGAATGTGTGCTGCAAAGGGCTCAGTGTTCCACCTACATACTCCAGGTGGTGGTATTTTCCCCATTCTGGTTTCATCCTAATCAGGAGAGATCCAGGTTTCACTTGGTCTCAGGCACTGAGTGTCCTCAGGTGGTGTTTTCATTATATCTGACGTGAAACCATTAGATCTGCTTGTTAGGTCATTTGGGAAACCCTAGATTCCATCTGCCTATAAAGTAATGGAAACCTGCTTTGGAGTTCTGTGACAAGAGATTTGCTTCCTTCTGGCTCACAGGAAGGAGATCAGTGTCTGCTTGGGAAACAGTTCCTCACATCTGCTGTCCATGGGCACAGGAATCCCTTAGGCAGCTGCTCACTCAAGGCCCTCACCATCTTTAAGGACTTGCTGGCAACTGGCCTTAGGTGTCCTGCCTTCTGTGGAGCAAACCAGCCTAATCTGCCTGCAACAAATAGGGCAGGTGCAGCTCAGGGCATCAGCAGAGAGCCCCTTGTGTGTTTGGATGCGAGAACATCAGCCTGTTCAACTTAACCATGAACAAGGCAGATTTCTCTTGAAATTCCCACTAGATTTTATATATATATATATATATATATATATATATATATATATATATACACACACATATATGTATATATATAAAGAGAAAGAATTTATATATATATAATTTACATATGTATATAGAGAATTTACATATATATATAGAGAGAATTTATATATATAGAATTTTTACATATATATAGAAATTATATATATAACATTTATATAGAGAGGGAATTTTTAAATATATATACAGGGAATTTATTTATACATGTGCATAGAGAGAATTTATATACATATCTAGAGAGAGAGAGGAAAAATTTATATATAGAGAGAATTTATATATGTATATATGCATAGAATTTATATATAGAGAGATAATTTATATATATGTAGAATTTATGTAGAGATAATTTACATATAAAATACATATTGAGAATATTATAAAATATTTATATAAGTAAATTGAGATACTGATCTACATATATATAAAATGAGAAATATATATAAATATATATATTTATGTATTGTCTTAGTCCACCTGGACTGCTATAACAAAAATACCATAGACTATGCAGCTTATAAAAGACATTTACTTCTCACAGTTCTGGAGGCTGGGAGTCCAGTGTCAACTTACTGGCAGATTTGGGTTCTAGAGAGCGGCCACTTCCATTGATGGCCATCTATTTGCTGTGTTCTCATGTGGTGGAGGGGTGACAGAGCTCGGTGAGGTGCTCTTTAATAAGAGCACTAATCCCATTCATGAGGGCTCCACCCCATGACCTAGCACCTCCCAAAGGTCCCTTCTACAAACACCATCACACTGGGGGTTAGGATTTCAACATAAGATTTTTGGGGACACACAAACATTCCATCTATAATATATATTTATCTATGTATATATTGTATATATTTCTAAATTGATCAGAGGGGGTTTCACTAACTGCTACTCATCAAGCAGAGCAGGATGAAATGAGAGGAAAGTGCACAATGACATTGCAAATCACCTGAGCACAGCGCTCATGAAATGGTGAACCATTCCCTAGGCATTCTGATGCACAGGACTGATTCAGAGCTCCAGAAAGTGAGTGCAAAAGAATGGTGGGTGAGTGGGGAAAAACATTCCCTGTGTATCTCTCTTTATTCTCCATGACTACCACACTCAACACGTCTGACACCAGTTATGTGAGGGTTTTCCCCACACCAAGCGATTCTCTGTGACACCAGAGGGGTGTCCTAAAATTTAATTCAATTCTGACACTAACTGGAGTTGGTGCAGACCACACAAACGAAGCGCATTGTCTCACAAGATTGCTCCCACTTTAGATGCCACTCACAAATAACAGGGCCCCTTCATTACCCACAAGTCTGTCTGTCTTGGCTGTAAATCAGAGGTTCCCATTCAAACGTTTGCTAGAACAGCTTATAGAACTCAGGAAACACTTATATTTACTTTTTTATTATATAATAAAGGATGTGATAAAGGACACAGATGAAGAGGTACATGGGGCAAGGTCCAGAAGGGTCCCAAGAGCAGGAGCTTCTATCCCCATAGAGTTGGGATGTACCACCCTCCGGGTACTTGGATGTGTTCACCAATCCAGAAGCTTGACAACCTCTACTATTGGGATTTTAATGGCGGCTTTGTCATGTAGGCATGATAGATCATTAACTCCATTTTCAGCCCCTCTCCCCTCTCTGGAGAATGGGGCATGAGACTGAAAGTGCCAAGTTTCTAATGATGATTTTGTCTTTCGGTGACCAGCCCCCATCCAGGAGCCCACCCAGAGTAGCCTCATTAGAACAAAAGATACTCCTATCACCCAGGAAATTCCAAGGGATTTAGGAGTTCTGTGTCAGGAATTTGGGTCAAAGACTAAATGTTAGAACTAAAAATTCTCCTAGCACCTCTATTTACAGGGGTCAGGAATGTGGAGCAAAGATCAATATACGTATTTCTTTTTTTAATATAAATTTATTTATTTATTTTATTTATTTATTTTTGGCTGCATTGGGTCTTCTTTGTTGCACGCGGGCTTTCTCTAATTGCGGCGAGTGGGGGCTACTCTTTGTTGCGATGCGCGGGCTTCCCACTGTGGTGGCTTCTCTTGTTGTGGAGCATGGGCTCTAGGCGCATGGGCTTCAGTAGTTGCGGCGAGTGGGTTCAGTAGTTGCAGTGCGTGGGCTCTAGAGTGCAGGCTCAGTAGTTGTGGCTCATGGGCTTAGTTGCTCCACGGCATGTGGGATCTTCCCGGTCCAGGGATCGAACCCGTGTCCCCTGCATTGGCAGGCAGATTCTTAACCGCTGCACCACCAGGGAAGCCCAATATATGTATTTCTTATTATTTTACAGCAGGGAAGAAAGGAAGAGGGAAGGTCCCAGAAACAATGCCATTGAGGGAAAGTCTAGTCTGCTTGTGGATCTCCAGGACAAGCCCATGAACTTGGCATAAAAATCCTGGAGTGTTGTACCAGGCTGAAAGTTAATGGCTGTAGTGAAAGACGCACAGGCTGGCACTACAAGACTAGGATGGGGAGACATTTTAATTTTATTTGTGTGACTATTGCATGTCACTATGCCAAGGGTTCTCCAGGCCTCGTGGAGTTTAGGATTAGAGCAATGGGCAGACACAGAAGCAAGGGCTGGGGACCAATATTAACCAGGCTGTCATAGGTCACATGAGACCACAGGAGTGGAGGGGGAACGTTGCCCAGGGCCCCTAGAGACAGAGGACTAACACTTTGATTATACATTTCTCAATCAAGCATTTGGACATATATTTTGGCTGTAAACTGATTTTTAATTTCCAAATCCCAATGGACTTAAAACCCTGCTCTGATGGCTGAGTGATGTGGACCTGACTGGAAAAGAAAAAAATGACCAAGTGAGTGTGTGTGTGTGTGTGTGTGTGTGTGTGTGTAGAGAGAGAGAGAGAGATAGAGTTATTTTAAGGAAATGACTTGTTTGATTGTGGGGATGTTAAGTCTGAAATCTACAGGGTAGACCAGTAGCCTGGAGACCCAGGGAAGAATCCAAGTCCAAAGGCCATCTGGAGGCAGCATTCTCTCTTCCCTGGGGAACCTTAGTCTTTGTTCTTAAGGCCTTCAACTGATTGGATGAGGCCCACCCACATTATGGAGAGTCATCTGCTTTACTCAAAGTCTACTGATTTAAATGTCAATCATATCATTAAAAAAATACCTTCATAGCAAATCTAAACCGGTGTTTGACCAAATATCTGGGCACCATGGCAAATTGACAGATAAAATTAACCGTCACAAGGAGTGAAATGTCAGCAGGTTGAAAGGCCTCAGGATTCAGAAAGCTGGGAAAAGGTGAGGAGACAAGAAGCTAGACTCAAGGACTCTTTGTCAAAGCCTCCATTGTTTCCTCGTTAAAGTGAAACAAAAAAGTTAAAAGCAATTAATCAATCAATTAAAAAAAAAGAAAACAGCAAGACTTAGAATCTGAGAGATGCCACACGACAGACTTATTCTGGAGCAGAAGTCCAGACACCGGACTGAATGCGGGCTCTACCATTTGGCTACCAGTCCTTCGAGCATTCCTGGAGGGGGCTGGCCAAAGGAGAGAGGTGCAGGAGCCTCTTCCAGGCTCCCATCTCATGCCCTCAGGTCTACCAGACCCTGTTATGCCTAGCCAGGGAGGGAGGGCCAGATCCTGAGCTGAAATTGTAGTGGTGATTGGTCAAGCTTCCATGGAGAAGCCCTGAGGTCCGCAAAGAGTTCTGAATACCTTTGTCCTGGAGGTGGCTCTCTGCTTCCCCTACTCTACAAGGGCCTGATAGGATCATCCTTGGCTGTTGACATGCACCATGAGACGCAAGGCCTACCTGGTCTTCACTACAGTCCAGACACCTTCCATCCCAGCCACTGACCCCCATCCCTTCATCCCGAGCCTTACCCCACCTCACCCCAGTGATCTCAACAGGAACCCATCTGCACCCAGCCCTCGCTACACAGGACACCACCCCTTGAACCCTCCGCCCACTGGCCACTGTGGACCTGATCCCCAGGGCGAGGTCAGCCCCCTACCCCTGGCCCTGGCCTCTGAGACCCTGAGCCCACAACCCACCATACTCACCTTGCCATCATCCTGGGCATGAGCTTTCAAGCAGGGATTGGGACTGCCCCTGTCCTGGCACGGCTGGCCCTGTCTGCCCTCAACCCTTTTATTTTACTTATGATATTTTACTTATGAACTTACACCTTCAGACCTCCCATTCCCTGGACCAGGGATTCAGTGGTGGCCAGGGAGCTGAGAGGTGGGTGCTACACACCTGCAAAGAAGTACAGAAAGACTAAGGGTTGGGGGATGAGGGAAGGTGGGGAGACACATATGCAGCCTCCTTGGAGGCCTGGCTCCACTGCACATCCCTGCCCGGGCAGAGGGGACAGCCCTGGTGAGGGGACCTCCCAGTCTGAGACTTATGTTTACACTGGGGTATTTGGTTCCTTCATCCACGAAGCCTGCCTGATTTGCCAGGGACAGCAAGAATGTCAGGCCAGCCTGTAAGATTCAACAAGGGTTAATTAGGCTGATTAGATGACAAGGCAGTGGGGACAAGTGAGGCTTTGTCAGGGGACCAGGAGCAGCTCCTATTGGACCAGCCTTAGATCCTATGGAATCCCAAGTTCTCTTCTGCTCTAGATCCTTCTGGCAGACTTTGGGGTCACTTCCTTCAGATGTGTGCCCAGGTGCCATCAGTATGGCCTTCCATGACCTTCCCACTGAAACTCCTGCCTTCCTTGTTTTCCATCTCCTTCCCTTCTGTGCATTTTCACAGCACTTAACACCACCTGATAGTTTACTTATGAACAAACTTAATTCAATTATTGAAGTTCGCATCTAGAGGATAAGAGCAGGGCTTTTAAAAAAATTATTATTTTTTGGCATGTTTTGTTTGCTGCTCTGTCCCTGGTGCCTGCCACATCAAAGAGGCTTAAATGAATAAATGAAATGTCACAGCCTAAGGTGATATTCACAAAATCCACTTAGTTTATAGATGAGGAAGTGAAGACCCAGAAGGTTGGAGGGCCTTGAAGTCACATACTCAAGGTCAGCTTGGTACTCATATTTGATGAACTCTTAGCTGCCGTGATGAAATAGGGAGCTACTGTATATGTGTGGAGGAGAGCTGTTCTTGGTAGGAGACCCAGGCTTCATTTCTCTGGTCACACACAGGGCCTGGAACACAGGCCTTCAAGATTGGGTTCTCTCTGACCATGGTCCACCCACCCCCTTCCCCTCTCCTCCAAATTTCTAGGTCTTGGTAAAAGTGGGGATAATATTACCAACTTTACTGGGTTGTATGTGAAGCTGCTTTGCAACAATCCGAGTATGATTTTGCATGTTGAGGATTTAGACCAGGCTCCCTTGAGGCAGCTAAACATCCAACAGCTAGAACACTAGAGGTTGGAACCCCCACACCTTCTGTTTATAGGAGGGACTGGAGACAGAGTGAAAGGCCGAAATATGACAAGGGAAAACCATGAAATTGGTTGAAATATGACAAGGGAAAACCATGAAATTGGTTGAAATATGACAAGGGAAAACCATGAAATTGGTTGAAATATGACAAGGGAAAACCATGAAATTCGTTAGTTTCCTGGCTGAGAAAGACAGGCTACCTGCATACATGGGATTCACACCAAATAATAGCTCACTTTCTGGCACACTGTCAAGAAGTTCATGGTTAATACTTAGTGTCAAGGAAAACAAAATTCTCCCAAAACTGTGAAATGAGCAAACTGTCCTTTGTAACTTGGTTTGAAGCTTGAGAGGAATCAGAGGCAGCAGCTTGGAAGCCAAACTTGCACCTGTTGGCTTAGCTGCTCCTGTCTGTCAGGGGCTCCTGCCTGGTCAGCTGCTCCTGCCTGCAGACAGCCTGCATTCTCCCAAGGCATACTGGGCTGAAAACCAGCAGAGGGTGGGTTGACAGCCTCAGAGGCAATCTGATCATTAACACACACACACGTTTATTTTTACATTTAATTACTTTCTTGGTTGAGAGCCAGCATTCCCGGCTTCTCAGAATATCTTGCTCCATATTTCCTCCTAGTAATTGATAAGAACAAGCTATTTTTATCTTGCCTTAGACAACAAAACTGCCGTCTTCATCTGATTTGCTGCGTCCTCTTTCTTTTTTCAGCGGGCCACTTTTGTGAACATTGCTTGCCAACTCTATCACCCCTCCATTTCATGCCCTCTCTACACTTCCACACACATTTCAACTTTTCTTTTTGCCCTGCTTGCATAACAGTCTCTTTTCCATGGACTAACGGTTGATTTTGCTAATTTAACATTAGCAAATTAGCAGTGCCACCCAGTCACAGGAAAACGTTACAACTCTTGTCCTGTGGGTGTACAATTTGCATTATGATTATGCCAAGAACAATAAAGTAGAGAAATTGGTGTGTATTCTACTATGTGTTTGAGAGATCAAGAAATGGTAGGAAGCTAGAAACTTTATCAATTAAGATACTTGTTCCAGGGCTCTGCTCTAAGTAACTGGAGAAGGGTTTTTTATTTCCTGCCTAGAGAAAGGAATAACCATGCAAACTAGGACTCCAACTAACTAAATGGCCAGGAATACCCTGCATTGCTCAATGAATTGACTTGTCAGTCTTTAAAAGCAGAGAAGTGCTGACATGACCCTTGGCGGCTTGTTGGATTCCTGTACAGGGCATAGAGTGAGACGGGCCAGGAAAGGTCCAAGTGCTCTCTGGTCGTACCTGTCCGGGCTCCCTCCAAACAACTGCAGGGACTTCCTGTTCTTTGCCTGTCAGGGTGTTCAGCGTGGTGGGTGAGAAACACAGATGTATAAATGACAATTTGTGTTGCGCTAATCTCACAGTCCAATGGGAGGGTAGGGTGTGAATGGTCACTCAGCAGAAGGAAGAGTTTAAAAGCAATTACTCCTCCGTTGCATGGTCCCCAGTGGAGCGTGGAACTCCCAGTGTTCAGAAGAGGCTCCTGCCTCATGTCTAGAAATGTCAGGAAAAATTTCATAGGGGAATAAAAAGAGCTGTGTGTTGATAAAAGGGAAAGGCAAGGATGTTCCTGGAGTCAAGAACAGCATGGGCACATTTCCTAGTGTTTGCTTCATAAATTATATTAACCCACTCGAATCCACCCTCCAGGCACCAGGGGAGTCCTACTCCAGCTGTGAATCTCTTGCTAGTAACACAAACCCTCCGGTCACCTTCATTCCTGGTGGCCAAGAAATGTCGGCACAACTCACATTTGAAGTGTCATCAAGGTTATGCATTACTGTTTTCCCTACGATTTCTTCCTGGCTTCTAACCTGGAGCATGGTGGTACCCTCAACTATGTTTGTTAAGAAAACTTAGTATAAAACAACCACCATGCCCCCCCCGCACTGTCGCTGTCCCCCAGATTTCCTAGGAAGGGTTCATTGTAACCAGGGAAACCACCCCAGGCCAGAGAGATGGCATAGATGCATCAGCAGAGGGAAATGTCACAGTAACTCCTTTTTCTTTCCCATGCTTGGTTATGGTTGGATACAGACAGAGCCAAGCCCAGCCATCCCCCAGCTCACAGATTGGCCTGCAGGTGGCTTCTCCGCCCCTTCTGCTTGCTGGCAGCTAGAGGAGAAATGACAGCATTTGCTTTGATGGGCCAATAAATCCCATGCCTTGACTGCTGGGTCTCACATCTTCCTCTCTGCAGAACCTACACATCTGACCTAGACAAAGATGTTTATTTTGAACGGAGTCAGGGTTAGCCCACACCCGGAGTTCTTTTCGGCCTGTATCTGGGGGACAATTGCCCCAGTGTCCACAATAAGTTCTGACTATTAGTGACTTTTCTTCGCTAGCACATCAATGATTTGTCAGCCCAAGTGATTTGACTTCCCGGATTCAAACCAAGACACCTAGTTATTGGAATGCAAAATGTGTCATAGTGTTGATACGGTAAGTTACTCACTGGTTCTTTTACTATTTTCTTTCTCACAGAATAGAGCTGCTGCATGCATGCCCAACCATATGCATACCCTGCCTGAGTCTTGCACCCTCAGATCCCCTCCCTCACATAGACACTACATATTGACACAGCGCCAAAATCTTCACCAGACCTTTCAGGAGGCTGGATTTCAATATGACCTTTAAAAAGCCAAATTCCCCTGCTTATATATAAAACCTATCCCAGACGACATTTTGTGTGCAAAATTCCTAATGTGAAATGTAAAAATAGCTCTAAACACAGCCCTTGGCTGTGTCTTCTGCTTCTGACTGTTTTGTTTTTCACTGGCTTCACCCACAGTGAACAGTAGCTGGGGCGGCGCTTCCAGTTTTCAGCGACTGTCACGGTGAAGTCAGCCAGCCCAAGACCCCCAGTCTCGATTTCCCAGCTTCCGGATCGACAGATTGAATAGGCTGCTTCTGCCTTTGGTGGATAAATATCATTTTCAAACCCCACTTCCAATTTCATAAATCTCATTAAGATTATAAAAATCCTAGATTGATCCAGCCAAGTTTGGATTCACCACGGCGGCCCTCCCCTGGCCTGCGCATTCACACTGGCAGCCCGCCGTCGGGTCAGAAGCCCCTTAGACGACGCGTGCGGATCACAGGGGACGCTAGTCCCTACCAGACAAAGCCTAGATGCAAAAGTAGTCCCGACTTGACCGAAAATACAAATTAGCCAGCACGAACCGCAGTCTAGGTTCAGTTACGTTATTTTGTGTTGTGAACTGAAGGCGACCTACTCAACTGAGAATGAATTAACTCCCAGAACATAAGCCACTAAACATGCGTAAATCTCCAAACCCTAACGTGCTGTCTTTAAACAAAAAACATTTTGCTGCAACTCTTATCACGTTAAGCACACCCAGGGTGCTTCAACGTGGGGTTCCTCCTCTCCCCTTGAAGTTTGACCAGTGGTGGCTCTGCTATGGATAAGCCCTAGGGGAGACGCTCCGGCCAGTGCAGCCGGCCAGGCAGCCAGGAAAACGTGCTCCCACTGACCAAACGTGGACACAACCTCCGCGTCGGCCACGCGGCCACCACAGTTCATACTCAAGGGCTGACGTCCGACCATGTTCGCTGGAGAGTGGCGAACCGCGCGACCACTTAGGAACACCCAGGTTTCCTCTGAGATACCACCAACCCACAAGATCAACACTTACACACTCCTATACGCCAAACGCGGAAATACTAAAAGCCACGTACTTATCACCTTACTTTATAAGCAGCCATCGGACCAGATTGAAAACCACAAACTCAAGGTCCGATTTCCTCGCCAAATGCCGTCCTTTAGATTTGGCGTCCTTTCGGGAGGAAAGGATGCCACAGGATGTTTTTTGCTCTTAGATTCACAATTTATACCCGGATTTAGAAAAACGAAACTGTGGCCCGGTTAACGTTACGGACAGTTAGAAAGGAAAATGACGTAAGTCAGTTTCATATTTTAACGTTACATTTCAGTTTAAAAATAAAGTAATACTCTTCTTTCAGTTAGACATATTTTATTAACTGATTAATTTCTAAAGCTCAGCCAGAGGATGAATTTTGGGGACGAGGTCAGCAAGTGACACATCCTGGCTTCTTTATAGGCGCACCTGGCCCAATGAAGGCCAACACGTTTTTTTTTTTTTTGTCTTTTTTTTTTTCAGCTGTGGCGAGCTCTTCGTTTTTAAGAAAGGGAGAGCCAAATGTCATTACCTCGTTCAAAGCTTGCCTGCAATGATTGACTTCCACAAAAGTGGCTGAGACATAGAAAGACACCATAAACATCTTCTATCTTGTTGAAGAAGAAGAAGAAAAAAAAGGCTTATTTAGGGTCTTGAGAATTGCAATTTGGGAGACACAGATTTGGTAAAACCAAAAGACTGTTCTGGGGAAGAGAAAGTCAGGGGCTTATAAGGACAAAAGCCACAGATGGTTAAAGTTGCTTGACAAGAGCAAAAGTCAGGATGTATTTGTCCCTAAGGAATCATGAGTTATTTTAGGGTAAAGGTCTGAGGAGTGTCTTGAGTTTCTGGTAGATGTTCTGGACGCCTTTGTTAGGACAATAAGTGGTCAAAAGATCAGATTCTATCCAGGTTGAGATGTGCATAAGTCATACTTCCTCAGTGGATTCCTGGCTCTATTTTAGAGAGCTGTCTTAGTGATACTCCGTTTTGATCTTCCTTCCACAGCCTCCTGAAGAAGTTGACAAGAAATCTTCTTGGTAGAATGCTGCCTGGGGCAAGGAGCTCACGTCCTCACAAATCAGCCCTTTCATCATTAGGTGGTTCCACAAGTTAGAAAGGTCTTCCCTGTCTGTCTTAGGTCCCAGATACTCACCCATTCCACCAAGAGAAGAATTGCACATTGGCAATTCAAAGTATCGGGTGCTCTTTCAACCTTGTCACTTAGATGAGCTCATTTCACCCTCTCAACAACTCTACAGAACACACGATTGCTGATTATAACTCTTACAGATAAGGAATCTAAAGCACGTAAGAGATTAAAGATTTATCCCAAGCCACAAAACTTATAAGCGACTCCCGTGCAGTCTGGCTTCAGGCAATCTTCCTAGTCTGCACTGGGTGAATACTCAGGCAATGGGACGACTTGTGGCTGGATCTGTATCCGAGTGCCAATTACAATGTTTGTCTGCCTTTCTCCCAGTCAGACCATCTGGGTTTGTTTTCCTCCTTTGGGTCAAAAGCAATAGTGACAGTCCTAACCAGTGTCAGTTAAACATGAGAAAATGTGTCAGTTTTAACTATGAAGATGCATCTAGCATTGGCAATCATGCGTGTGCTGGTAAAGAAAAGTCTCATCTTCTTGGGATGTTTGTATCCCAGATAGGGAGCTGAAAGACAATTTTAGATGTGTTGTAAAAAGGTAAAAGAAAACTTGCACTGAATTAGTTAAACAGGCAAGGAAAACTTAATTTAAGACTATTGTAGTAGGTGAGAGGGATTGAACCTGGCACTGAATATAAGTGGGGGTTTACAGCCAACAGGTGGGTGGGGTGAGGTAGACAATGGAAAATTACTAAGAGGACCTTGGTTAGGGATCAAAGGTAGGGGGATTATTGATAAACTGGGTTAGCTGAATTCTTGCTAAAAATGGACTGGAAGGCCAGGGACATGGTCTAGTTGAGAACAGGCCTCAGAGGATCCTGACTAAAGTTTGGTTTCCTCAAAAGAGACAACTCAGGTTGGGCTATCCCTGACTGTAGAGATTCAAAACAAGAACTTTTCACGAGGTCAGACATACAGGTCATATACTTGGCACTCAGGCCAGTGTCAGAAGATCCCCTCAGGTCGGCCTCACACAGATCACTTGCTTGCACGGACCACTGATCCAAGCTGGGTCTCCCATCTTCCTGCTTACGGGTCTGACCTAGAGAAAGATTCTTGATCCCTCAGGCACGTGACAGGGGTCTGTGGGTCTGACCTGAGGGCCTCCTCTGACACTGGCCTGTGCACCAACCCTGCCAAGCATGTTACCATCATGCCCCAGGACCCCCAGCTAGGGATCCATGCCCATGGGGAGCAAGCCTTATTTTGATACTCCTGTTTCACCGTCTACAAAACTCTTTACAGAAGATAAAGAGCTGTGAAAATGGAGAAGTCGTCTTAGTTCTGCAGGTCATCATCCACAGAGCAGGGGTTATTAATAGTTGTCACCACACAGAGCCCTTGCTCATTCTTGGCTATGTCCTATGTCATTTACTGTGTCTAATCAGTTGTCTTCTTCTGTGTTCATTTTATAGAATGAGTGAGTGGAAGTGTTGCTTCTTTCTCTTTGGAGAATGTGTGCCACATGAGGTTTCTCCAGAGAAATAGAACCAATAGGACATGTGTAGTTGTAGACTTCTACACCTACACCTACATCTACATCTATATGAGATTTATTTTAAGGAAGTTGTTCGTGAGATTATGGAAGCTTGGTGAGTCCAAAGTCTGAAGAAGAAGGCTTGCCAGTTGGAGACTCAGGAAAGAGTTGCAGTTTGAGTCCAAAGGCCTTGTGTTGTAGAATCAGGAAGAGCTGACACTGTGCATGGATTCTGAAGACAGTCTGCTGGAGAATTCTCCCTTGCTTGGAGAAAGTCAGCCTTTATATTCTATTCAGGACTTCAACTGATTGGACAAGTCCCACTTGCACTGGGGAGAGTAATCTGCTTTACTCAAAGTCTATTGATTCGATTGTTAATCTCATCTAAAAGCACCTTCACAGAAACATCCAAAATGATATTGGACCAAATATCTGAGCACCATGGCCCAGACAAGTTAACAACTAAAATTAACCATCACACATGCTATAAAGATACAGTTTCTGGTTTCCCTGGTGGTGCAATGGTTAAGAATCCGCCTGCCAATGCAGGGGACACGGGTTCGATCCCTGGCCTGGGAAGATCCCACATGCCGCGGAGCAACTAAGCCTGTGCACCACAACTACTGAGCCCGCATGCCACAGCTACTGAAGCCTGTGCACCTAGAGCCCGTGCTCCGCAACAAGAAAAGCCACGACAATGAGAAGCCTGTGCACTGCCACGAAGAGTAGCCCCTGCTCGCGGCAACTAGAGAAAGTCCGCGCACAGCAACGTAGACCCAACACAGCTAAAAATAAAAACAAAAAAAAGATACAGTTTCCTAAAGCACAGCTGTTCAATGTGTGGCAACTGCCCCTTCACTCTCTCTTGGCTCAGCATCCCTCTGGGTGGATACTCAGGCAGTGGGAGGACTTGTGGCTGGATCTGTATCCGAGTGCCATCTCCCAAAGTTCCCCATCTCATTTGGGGAGCTTTTGATCCTGCTGCGTTAATGTAATATCCTTTTGAATTTCCTGTCCTTGATTTAGCCCTCATCCAATTAATCCACACAGCCGAGAAGGGATTTTCAAAAATGCAAGTCTTATGGAATGAAGTTGTTTCCTTTGGCATACAGTGTCCCCTGTCCTTTCTTTACAGCCTGTCTCTGAGGCTGTCCAACTGGTTTGATCTCTGGCCACATTTGGGATGTGCGTGCCTCCCTTTCATGGCCCCACACCTGATTCACATGCTGCCTTTTTTACATGGATGGCCCAACTTTGCTTGTCAGAATGATATATTACTAACCATCCCTGCTGTGGTCTGAATGTTTGTGTCTCCCCAAAACACATATGTTCAAACCTTAACCCACAAGGTGATGATGTTAGGAGCGGGATCTTTGAGAGATGACTAGATCATGAGGGCAGAGTCCTTATGAATGGGATTAGTGCCATTATAAAAAAGGCTCCAGAGAGATCCCTTGTAGCTTCCACCATGTGAAGACACAGTGAAAAGTCAACTATCTGCATCTCAGATGAGAGTCCTCACCAGAACCCAACCATGCTGAACTTCCAGCCTCCAGAACTGTGAGAAATGAAAAATGAATGTCTGTTGTTTATAAGCTATATGCAGGCCGTAGTTTTTTATTACAGCAGCCTGAATGGACTAAGACAATTCCCCCAGTTTTAGCTCAAAATCTCTGACTCAGTCAGGCCTTCCTTCACTGCCCCAATCAGACTTGGGTGTCCTTCTGTTACTGTTAGTACTTCATACACTTCCAGGAAGCTGTGGTGTTCTTTGCTCTGTATCTCTGTTGGAACAGAGCACCCTTTTGTCCTCAAACACCCAGCACCTACAATATGACAGGCTTGGTCTGGGTGTTGAATGTTCAAAGATGAAGAAGAAAGAACAGGTTGTCCCAGCCCCCAAGGCTGTCCCAAAATAAAGGACAAGGTTGACAAAGTGATTATTAGAACACATTGTTTTATGTGCAGCAGCACGGGGTATGTGACAGGATATCATGGGGACAGAGAAGTAGTGCTCTGTTCCAGGTGGGGAAGAGGGTCCAGGAACCCTCTCTGCAATAGAAAGTCCCCGTTCTAGAGAGAACCAGGTGAGCAAAGGTGGGAGATTATGGCTACCAGGTGGAGTCGTGCGGGCTCCCATCCATCTGCCTGATGGACCCTTTGGCATTGAGATGAAGCCCATAGACCCCTTTCCAAAAAAGTGCCTAAAGTGCTTAAAGGCATTTAAGTGCCTAAAATAAAATACATGATATTTTAAGAGAAACCAGTGAGATTGCTGGTATTGCTGGTGGGATACATTCTCACCAG
Source organism: Delphinus delphis (assembly GCF_949987515.2). Lineage (NCBI taxonomy): Eukaryota > Metazoa > Chordata > Mammalia > Artiodactyla > Delphinidae > Delphinus > Delphinus delphis. The sequence goes on from NC_082685.1 coordinate 16,941,727, forward strand.
CAATACATTCTCAAAGCTTTTGTAATATGATAATTTATGGGCTTTTGGTTAACTCATTAAACAGCAAGGTGATACATTTAATATGTAGGCAATTTAAAATTCATATTTTAAAAGATTGTGAAAACAGTTGCTGCTTAGTTTGAAGAAGAACATTAAGCTGTGTGTGGGAAGGTCATTTTGACAATCCATGCTCATGTCATGTTGGCTATCCATCATGTTCATATTTTGATTTGATGGTTACAAATGTTGAACCAGTAGCAGTAAGAATTCAGTCCTGAGATCGAAGAGTTCATCTCTGACTCCATCAACATCATCAGTACTGTGTGATAAGGAAAAGCATGGCAGGTTCATGGCGCAATGTTGATGCCATCAAGACAGAAATAACTTTTCAGAGTCCTGAGGTGTTTCCAAGTATTTACAAAACTCTGTTTTCAAATATGTGGACAAAGAACTTTGTAGAAAGGGGACATCAGAAAGCATAGACTTGCCATGCAATTGAGAACATGGAACTTCACATCTGGTGGGCACAGCTCTGCCCATGGCTGGCCTGCTGTGTTGCATGTGCCCCCAAAGACAGAAAGACTGTCATGTGCAGTGAATTTCAGGCCTATCACCATGATTTGCAGCAGAAATATGTGTGAATGATATTTTTAGATACCAGTAGGAACTATATTTTAAATCATGTATGAAAATGTCTATGGTTTCTGTGGGTGACAAAGTCACAGGTATTGCTAACCTTATTGCAGTTTGTTGCTGACAACCGTAACCAAAGAAATGCTAGATGTTATTACAGGTTAGTGAACTTGAAAAGTTTACTTTTTTTCTCCTCAAGTTCATTTATCCATGGAATTGAGAGCCCTGCAGCCCTGAATTGTGATGAAGGAAGTGGCTGGGGATGTGCCCAGGGCTGCAAGGAAGGTTCTTAGGGCCAGGGCCAGGGACCTTAACTCCTTTGTGGTCAATGAGATGTGATTGAGTTATGTCAGTGAGGAAGTTATGTCTCAGATTTGTGTTTTAGATTCTGTGGAAGGTGGATTTGAAGGGGATAAAGCCAGGGTCAGGGAGGTGATCAGGGAGACTTTAAGAAGTTCAGTTGAGAAAAGATAGGACTTGAACTGGGGTAGTGACAGAGGAAGGAGAATTTGAATATGTAATTTATACATTTAAACAGTATGTTTGCATGTGTCTGTATTGCTTTATAGTTGTGCATTTAATATTTATATATACCCATATACTTTGGAGATAAAGTGAGTGTGGTTGGTTGTTTACTTGATGTTGTAAATGAATGAAGGACAGAAATGTGGCAAGAGTGACTTCAACCTTTTTAGCTTGAGTGACTGGGTTGATGGTGATGACCCCAAATAGAAGATACAAAATGATGCAATTGATTTGAGGCATGTTGGGCTTGGTGAAGGAACCTATCATGTACTCCAAAAGTAAAAACATATCAGATGATGAAGAAATGATTGAACAAAGTAAACAATGGATAGAATGAAATTGCATAGAAGAATCCATAGGTTAAGAAAAGTGTAAACCAGGTGGCAAAATAGATAATGCATGAAAAGGATGTGGAGAAGGCCAGCAGTTGAGAGTAATAAGGAGCTGAAAATGGAAAGCAGAAAAACAGAATGTCATGGGCCTCAAAGAAATAGAGTTCCCTGCCCAGGCATATATGTTGGGTTATTTCATGGGGATGGGAGCCATACTGGAATTTGGAATGAGGGGGACACCGTTGCCATATGATGGTCATGGATAGACACACAGGGCATGAGAAAAGAGAAGCCACATCCTTATGATTTGCACAATTTTAACTCACATTTCCCCTGAGTATCAGATTTATATACCCAATAGTTGGGGATGTCCCCCCTTGGGTAATCATAAAGTCATAATAATTTATAGTGATTGAATTCTTATTATGTTTCATGCACAGTTTTACTCAGCTTATCTTATTGGATTCTACAACTTCCCAATAAGTAATTTCTAATTTTTCTTCCCTTTTTATGGATGAGGCTGCTAAGGCTCAGAGAGGTTCCGTCACTTGTCCAGCATCACACAGTTCGTTAGTAAGGCAGTTGACCTTAGAGGCTGTTCCATTGACCTTCATAATCAAAATGTCCCCAGTAGACCTCCTCATCCTTCCTTTTTTTCCGGTCATGGACATCACCACCAAATCTGACTCTCCATTTTCAGCTGACTGCACTAGATTTTAGTAATTCTGCCAAGATGTATGTACTTCAAGCACTGTCCTTCATTTCACTGTTCAAGAAACTAAAATGCCTCTTTGTTGGATGAGGCCACGTTTCCCATGGGAAGATTCTCAGAAAACCAGGTTCTGGAGATATTTATTAGGTATTACATGAAGAAAGGATCCTGTGGTCAAATACATTCCACCCCTTAGCTTTACTGAGGTAAAATTGATATACAAAAACAGCACATAATTAATGTATACAATTTGGTGAGTTTGGACATATGCCTACATCCCTGAAGCCATCCCCACAGTCAAGGTAATAGACATGTCCATCACAACCAAAAGTTTCCTTCTGTCCCTTTGTTGTGTGTGTGTGTTTAAAATTGTGGTAAGAACAAATAACATGAGCTCTACACTCTTAATAGATTTTAAGGTGCACAGTTAAGTATATTGTTTGTACTGTTAATGGCAGGCACTATGTTGGACAGCAGATTTCTGGAATTACTCATCTTGTGTAACTGAAACTTTATAGCTATTGAAGAGCAACTCCCCATTTCCCTGTCCCCCATCACCTCATAGCCATCATTATATTGTTTACTGATATATGTTTGACTCTTTTATATGCCTCATATAAGAAGGATCATGGAGTATTTGTCCTTCCGTGTTTGGCTTATTTCACTTAGCATAATGTCCTCCAGGTCCATCCATATTGTCACAAATGGCAGGATTTCCTTCTTTTTAAAGGCTGATGAAACAGCTCAATAGCGGGCTTCCCTGGTAGCGCAGTGGTTGAGAGTCCGCCTGCCGATGCAGGGGACGCCGGTTCGTGCCCCGGTCCGGGAGGATCCCACATGCCGTGGAGCGGCTGGGCCCGTGAGCCATGGCCACTGAACCTGCGCGTCCAGAACCTGTGCTCCGCAACGGGAGAGGCCACAACAGTGAGAGGACCACGTACTGAAAAAAAAAAAAAAAAAAAGTGGGTGAAGGAACTGAGTAGACGTTTTTCCAAAGACATAAAAATGGCCTACAGGTATATGAAAAGATATACAGCATTGCTAATCATCAGAGAAATACAAATCAAAACCACAATGAGGAATCCTCTCACACCTGTTAGAATAACTACCATAGAAAGACAAGAGATAACAAATGCTAGTGAGGGTGTGAAGAAAAGGGAACCCATGTGTACTGTTGGTGGGGTTATAAATTAGTGCAGCTAGTATGGAAACCAGTATAGAGGTTCCTCAAAATATTAAAAATAGAACTGCCATGTCATCCAGAAATTCCACTTCTAAGAATATATTCTAAGGAAATGAAAACACTATGTTGGAGAGAGATTTGTATCCCCATGTTCATAACAGCCTTATTTACAATAGCCAAGACATGGAGACCACATAAGTGTCTGGCAGTGGGTGGATGGATAAAGAAGTGATGTATATATTTACAAAGGCCTGTCCCTGTCTTCATCCACATTCTGCCTGAGTGGCGATGGATGCTGTAGATCTCAGTTGTTGCTGAATTCAAGGAAGTGTACCACAACCCCTGCCTCTCCACTGGCTGCAATTGTTTCTTTTTATCAGCAGGACCCACCTGGGGGGGTCCCATGCCAGATGCAGGTAACTGGGTTCCCAGGGGTGAAAAGGAGGAGGTGCAAACCTGGAGAAGTGTCTGGGTGCTTAAGTGGGACCCTTCACCCTGGCACCTGATTTGCTGGGGAGTGCCCAGCTGGACTTACTTCTTTTGGCCTCTGCTTACCCACCCAAACCCCCTCCCTGACTCCTTCCATTGGGGGAGGTCGGCCATTCTCCCCTTTTTGACTCAAATCCCTACACTACCAGGAGGGGGAGAATGCCCAGCTATCCACCTGGGGCCAGGAATGGCCCCTGCCATGGTCATCTCAAGCACCCTATCAGCATCTGCCCAAAAGTCAAATTCTAGCCTGTTGGTCACTTTCTGCAAAGCCTCCTGCAAGTTACAACAGGTCTGGACATGAGTTTGCTTGTCTACAACATGGCTGTTGTTATTGACTAAATTGTGACCCCTCAAATTCATATGTCGGAGTTCCAACCCCCAGGACCTCAGAGTGTGCCTCTATTTGGAGACAGGGTCTTTAAGAGGTGATTAAGTTGAAATAAGGTCATTGGGGTGGGCCTTAATCTTATATGACTGATGTCCTTATAAGAAGAGGAGATTAGGACACAGACACACACAAGTTTGACCATATGAAGACATAGAGAGGAGATGATCATCTACAGGCCAAGGAGAGAGGCCTCAGGAGACGCCAGCCCTGCCTACACCTTGACTTTAGACTTCTAGTCTCCAGGACTGTGAGAGAATATATGTCTGTTGTTTAAACTGCCCAGTCTGTGGTATTTGTTATGCAGCCTGAACTGACTGACACAGCAGTCATAATAGTTCTTACCTGAGAGCAGAGTAGGTGGGTTGAACATGTGAGTATAATATACAAAACTGTCAAAGGCAGGTTTTGTGTTTGCCATCACCATCCCTCCACTATTAATTGTTTCAAACATTTGTCAGAGGCCTGATAACCAGCATCTTTCCTGCTCTGTCTGCCTCATGCTCACAGCTGACCCAGAAGATGTGAGTCTTCATTTTCATGCATGCTTCATGCATGGAGAAATGGAGGCATAAGGAGACTGCCTGAGTTGCCCAAGCTCAAGAGCAAGAAGCTGGAGAATCCCAGGTCTGATTTGAAGCTTTCTCTATTCCCCGCTTCCAGTGAGCTGGCTCCTCCACCGAGCCTCAGTACACATACTCACCTCCTTTCATATGTTATGTGGGCTTTCACTACTGTTGTCACCATTTTATTGAGGTGTGACTGACTACAGTAAACTGCACATTTGAAATACACTTTCTGACAACATACATATATACCTGTGAAACTGTCACCACAATTAAGATACTGAAGGTATTTACCATTCTCAAGTTTCTTCTTGCCCCTTCATTATCCCTCCCTTTAGACCCCCTACGATGTGTGTGTTTTCCAAAACCACCAAGCAATTAACTCAATTCCTACACTATCTACTTGGAGGTAGCCTCACAGGTTAAGGGCTCAGTCTTAAAAGACTGCCCCCTAACTTCAGGTGCCAATTGCAAGTCTAGATTGTCACCTGTGCTTCTCACCAGTGGGCTGTAGATCAGAGGTTCCCATGACTCCCTCCTTGGGTTTGATTAATTTGCTAGAGTGGCTCACAGAACTCAGAGAAACATTTTACTTAGTAGATTACTAGTTTATTGTTAAAGGATGTAACTCAGGAACAGCCAGATGGAAGAGATGCATAGGGCATGGTTTGTGGGAAGAGGCATGGAGCTCCCATGCCCTCTCTACGCCTGCCACTCTCCTCAAATCTCCACACTTTCACTGACCTGGAAGCTCTTCAAACCCAGTACTTTTGGGTTTTTATGGAGGCTTTATTACATAAGTATGGTTGATTAAGTCACAGGCCTTTGGTGATTGATTCACCCTCCAGTCTCTCTCTGGAAATCAGGCGGTGGGACTGAGAGTTCCAACTGTCTAATCATGGGTTGGTTCCTCTGGCAACCAGCCCCCATCCTTAAGGGGTTTTCCAAAAGTCACCTCATTAACATAAACTCAAGTGTGGGGTTGGCAGGTACTTGTTGTGAGCAACAAAATACACCTTTATGGCCCTCATTACGACAATTGCAAGGATTTCAGGAGCTCTGTGTAAGGAATGAGGATGAAGACTGAATATATATTTATTAGAAACCACAATGTCACCCCCGCCCCCAATCTCCAGGCCTCCCTAAGGAAAAACTGATCTGCCTTTTCCCCCCATATTGATTAGTTTGCACTTTCTAAATTTCTTTATAAATAAAATCCTTCTGTGCATACAAGTTTTAGTTGGCTTTCTTTTACTCAGATGATTGTTCCAAGATTCATCCATGTTGCAGTGTTTATCAGAAGTTTACTGCCTTTTACTGCTATTGTGGATACCAAGATTTGTTTATCCATTCACCTGTGGACAGACATTTGGGTGGTTTCCAAGTGTTAGGCTATTACAAATATAGCTGCTATAAATGTTTGTGAGTCTTTGTGTATACCTATGCTTTCCTTTCTCTAGGATGAATTCCAAGGAGTGGAATGCCTGGGATTTCTGTTAGACGTATGTTTAACTTTTAAAGAAACTATCAGTGTTTTCAAAAGTTGTTGACCCATTTCACATTCTGAACTGCAGTGTATGAGAGTTCTGGTAGTTTCACCTCTTGCCAACACCTGGTAGGGTCTGTCTTCTACATTTTAGGCATTCTAATATTTGTGGCATGGTACTGCATTGTGGTTTTAATTTCCACTTCCAGAATGACTAACCATGAGCCTCTTGTCATGTGCCTCTGTGTCTCATCCTTGGAGTGTGTCTGTTTAAATCTTTTGCTAATTTAAAAAATTGGGTGTTTGTTTTCTTATAGAGTTTTGAGAGTTCTATGCTTTATAGTTCTAGGCTTGACAGTAGTTTTATGACATGTTTTGAGTTAAATTTTGCATATGATGTGGATTATAGATTCAAAGTTTGGGAGGATATATTTTATCCAGTTATTCCAGCACATCTTCCTGGAAGGACTATCCTTTCTCCCATGTCAAAGATCAGTTGACTATATATATGTGGGTCTATTTCTAGACTCTCTATTCTATTCCATTGATTTTTAAGGTTATCTATATACCAATATCATACTGTCTTGATTATTACAGCTTTATAATAAATTTTGGAGTCAGATAAATTTAGACCTCCTTTTATAAGTTGTTTTGGGTGTTATAAGTCCTTTTCATTTCTGTATGAATTAAGAATCAGCTTGTCAGCTTCCAGACAAAAAGCTTGAAAAGGTTTTGATGGAATTGCATTGAAATTATAGGTCAATTTAGGGAGAAGATTTCTGGTCCATGAATAAGATGTATCTCTTTATCTGTTTAGGTTCTCTTCAATTTTTCTCAGCAATGTTTGTGTTAGTTTTTAATGTCCAAGTCTTACACATCTTTTTATTCTTATGTATTTAACATTTTTTGATGTTGTTGTAAGTGGTATGGTTTTTTAAATGTCAATTTACGGTTGTTTCCTAGCTTACAAAAACACAATTGGGAGTTCCCTGGCGGTCCAGTGATTGGGACTCTGTGCTTTCATTGCCGAGGACAAGGGTTCAGTCCCTAGTTGGGGAACTAAGAGCCCACAAGCCATGTGGCATGGCCAAAAAAAATACAATTGATTTTTAAAATTTTGATCTTGTTTCCTATAATCTTTCTGACTCATTTATTAGTTCAAGTAGGTTTTTGGATATTCTGTTGGATTTTCTGCATAGACCATCATATCATTTGCAAATAAAGACAGTTTTACTTCTTTTCCTACCTGGATGACTTCTGTTTCTTTTTCTTTTCTTGTTGCACTGGCTAGTACCTCCAATACAACACTGAATGTAAGTGGTGAGAACAGGCATCTTTGTCTTGTATCTGATATTTGAGAAAAAGTGTTCAGTCTTTCAGCACTAGATGTGATAAGAGCTGTAGGTTTTTCATAGATATCCTTTATCTGGTGAAGTAAATTTTCTTGTAGCCTGCTGAGAGTTTTATTGGGAATAATGATGGATTATGTAAAAAAAAATTGTGTTTGAGATGACTGTATGGTTTTTCTTTTTCTTTTCGTTTCTTTTCCTTCCATCTGTTAATGTGATGAATTATTGATTTTGAAGTTAAGCCAGCCTTTTATTCCCGGAAGAAATCTCATGGGGTCATGATGTATTTTAATTTTTATGCATTATTGGATGTAATTTGCTGATACATTATTAAGAATGTTTGCAACTATATGTGTTGGGGGTATTGGTCTGTAGTTTTCTTTTCTGATTATATCTTTGTTTTCTTTTTGTGTCAGAGTAATGCTGGCCTCATAGAATAAATTGGCAGGCATTGTCTCTTCATCAACTATCACAAAGAATTTGTGCAGAATTGGTATTATTTTCTCTTTAAATGTTTGGTAGAATTTACAGGGAAGCCACTTGGGGCTGAGTTTTCTTTGTAGGAAAGTTTTAAATTACAAATTCAGTTTATTTAATGAATGAATACATTTATCTATTCACTTTATCTATACATTTTTGGACTGAGTTTGGGTAGTTGATTTTTTTAATATATAAATGTCTATTATAATATTCTATTATTACCTTTTTAATATCTATATCTGTAGACCCCTTCTTGATATAGTGGCTCTTACTCTTTTCCCTCTTTTTAACATTTTTATTGGAGTATAATTGCTTTACAATGGTGTGTTAGTTTCTGCTTTATAACAAAGTGAATCAGTTATACATATACATATGTTCCCATATCTCTTCCCTCTTGCGTCTCCCTCCCTCCCACCCTCCCTATCCCACCCCTCTAGGTGGTCACAAAGCACCGAGCTGATCTCCCTGTGCTATGCGGCTGCTTCCCACTGGCTATTTTACGTTTGGTAGTGTATATATGTCCATGCCACTCTCTCACTTTGTCACAGCTTACCCTTCCCCCTCCCCATATCCTCAAGTCCATTCTCTAGTAGGTCTGTGTCTTTATTCCCATCTTACCCCTAGGTTCTTCATGACATTTTTTTCCTTAGATTCCATATATATGTGTTAGCATACGGTATTTGTCTTACTCTTTCTGACTTACTTCACTCTGTATGACAGACTCTAGGTCCATCCATCTCACTACAAATAACTCAATTTCATTTCTTTTTATGGCTGAGTAATATTCCATTGTATATATGTGCCACATCTTCTTTATCCATTCATCCGATGATGGACACCTAGGTTGCTTCCATGTCCTGGCTATTCTAAATAGAGCTGCAATGAACATTTTGGTACATGACTCTTTTTGAATTATGGTTTTCTCAGGGTATATGCCCAGTAGTGGGATTGCTGGGTCATATGGTAGTTCTATTTGTAGTTTTTTAAGGAACCTCCATACTGTTCTCCATAGTGGCTGTACCAATTCACATTCCCACCAGCAGTGCAAGAGTGTTCCCTTTTCTCCACACCCTCTCCAGCATTTATTGTTTCTAGATTTTTTGATGATGACCATTCTGACAGGTGTGAGATGATATCTCATTGTAGTTTTGATTTGCATTTTCTAACGATTAATAACGTTGAGCATTCTTTCATGTGTTTCTTGGCAATCTGTATATCTTCTTTGGAGAAATGTCTGTTTAGGTCTTCTGCCCATTTTTGGATTGGGCTCTTTGTTTTTTTGTTATTGAGCTGCGTGAGCTGCTTGTATATTTTGGAGATTAATCCTTTGTCAGTTGCTTCATTTGCAAATATCTTCTCCCATTCTGAGGGTTGTCTTTTGGTCTTGTTTATGGTTTCCTTTGCTGTGCAAAAGCTTTGAAGTTTCATTAGGTCTCATTTGTTTATTTTTGTTTTTATTTCCATTTCTCTAGAAGGTGGGTCAAAAAAGATCTTGCTGTGATTTATGTCATAGAGTGTTCTGCCTATGTTTTCCTCTAAAAGTTTGATAGTGTCTGGCCTTACATTTAGGTCTTTAATCCATTTTGAGCTTAGTTTTGTGTATGTTGTTAGGGAGTGTTCTAATCTCATACTTCTACATGTACCTGTCCAGTTTTCCAAGCACCACTTATTGAAGAGGCTCTCCTTTCTCCACTGTACATTCCTGTCTCCTTTATCAAAGATAAGGTGACCATATATGCACGGGTTTATCTCTGGGCTTTCTATCCTGTTCCATTGATCTATCTTTCTGTTTTTGTGCCAGTACCATACTGTCTTGATTACTGTAGCTTTGTAGTATAGTCTGAAGTCAGGGAGCCTGATTCCTCCAGCTCCATTTTTTGTTCTCATGATTGTTTTGGCTATTCGGGGTCTTTCATGTTTCCATACAAATTGTGAAATTTTTTGTTCTAGTTCTGTGAAAAATGCCATTCGTACTTTGATAGGGATTGCATTGAATCTGTAGATTGCTTTGGGTAGTATAGTCATTTTCACAATGTTGATTCTTCCAACCCAAGAACATGGTATATCTCTCCATCTATTTGTATCATCTTTAGTTTCTTCCATCAGTGTCTTATAATTTTCTGCATACAGGTCTTTTGTCTCCTTAGGTAGGTTTATTCCTAGATACTTTATTCTTTTTGTTGCAATGGTAAATGGGAGTGTTTTCTTAATTTCACTTTCAGATTCTTCATCATTAGTGTATTGGAATGCCAGAGATTTAGATAGGTCTTTGGGCTTATTTGGAGACAAACCAATACCTAAGATTTTTGGCTCCCAAGATTCTCTTTTAGCAATAAGTTTCACCTCATATACACATTAACAGAAACCAACAGTAACCAAGGAAATGGAATTGTGGACTCCAGCAATAATTAATGAACTAGAGATTGGGTACAGGATTAAATCAGCAGACCTCAAAGAATGGGAACTGCAGACTGATTCCAAACAAATAGAGAGCTACAGCTACTACCACTTGTCTCTTCTTATCTTTACTCCCAGGTAAATGTCATCTTCTGGGTGTTAACCTATTGTGACTGATGCCCCCTTGCCTTCCTGTGAAGGTCTGCAAAGGACAAATTATCATAGCTTATTTTATCTATTTATTTTTTTATTCTGACTTTACCCCTCTCTACAATAAGTTCTGGGGGTCCACAGGCCACTTTAGGTTGGTTTTTCCATTGCTGCCTCTCAAGTGCCTAGAACAACACCAAACACATCTTGGAAGCTCAACAAATATTTATTAAATAAATGGATTTGAATGAAGGCAATAAATGCACACACACTTTAGATGGAATAAGTCAAGTGTCCTGCTTATTCTCCATGGGTTCTGGGCCTTTGTCTGGTCTGGCCTGTGCTGTCCCAGGAGACTCTCTCTTCCTGGCAGCCCCACCCCAGGCCCTCTCGGTGACTGGCTGCCTATGATCCGGCAGTAAATGGGAGGAAAATAGAGAGATGGTGGGGCAGCTTTCCTGCGCTCCTGGACATCTCCTCACTGGAATCAGATGATGCTTCTTTTACCCCCACCTTCCAGGCCCATGGGTGGGGACTGCTCTCCCATTGCTAGTGTCTGGGGACCTCAGTGTCCCTCGTCCAGTCCCTTATCCATCTGAAGATTAGGAACATGCACTTCCATTACAGCCTCTTCACCTACACCACTGGCATGAAGTGCTTCTTGTTGGAATTCTGTCTGATTCATCAGGAAACTCTCTTTGAATGTGTATAATTTAGGAAACTTTTAGGTATATTAAAATAGTGTGGGTGTAATTTTTTCTTTCTCCTTTTATTTATAATTTATTTTTCAAGATGTATGGCTCACTTTAGTTTTACCTGTTAGTAAAAGAGTTTTGTAGCTGTATTGTGCTTTTGTGTGTGCATGTGTCTGTCATCAGGGGAAATTTTTTATTCTGACTGCATAAAATTTAGAAAATTTTAAAGAACACTATGTTAAACAAAACAATAAAGTATAAAAAATACTTAAGGCTGCTTTAATTTACAATTTTTTCATATAGTTACATAACTATGGTGCCTTGTATCTGCATTGTCCTTGTGTATGTGTGTGTGTCATTAAGGGAAATCTTTATTTTGACTGGAAAAAAAATTTATAAATAGTTAAACAGCAAATATTATTTAAACAAAATAACAAAATATAAAAAATACAAGAAAAAACATATGATAGCAAAATGTCAACTGCCCTAAATTAATCTATGAATGTAAGGGTTAAACTAATAAAAACATTATGAAGTTTGAATGCTGTTGTTGTTTGCATTTCTTTTTTTGCCTCGTTTTATAAAACCTATCAAATTTTATTTGGGAATTTCCTGGCAGTCAAGTGGTTAGGACTCTGTGCTTCCACTGCTGGGGGCCCGATTTCCATCCCTGGTTGGGGAACTAAGATCCCACAAGCTGTGTGGCGTGGGTAAAAAAAATTTTTATTCAGGTAAATTTATATATACATTTATAGTAACAGCTATTATGATACAAATTGGTTTCTATTGTTCAAACATCTCTACCATGTCAAATTTCACTGATGATTGTAGTAAATAGCAATTCTTTATTAAAATTTAATAAAGACTTATGTATTTCTAGAGGGTCTCATGACCTGGAACTATGTACTCATATGAATTATATTAAACAATTTTTTATTTTAAAAACACTACCTTACAATTATAATACTATATCAAACTTCAATAAGAACTTTTGCAGCATCAATTAAATAATAGAAAGTAAACTAAGGAGAGGAATCAAAATGACTTTAGGGAAGAAAGCACAGGCAGGTGTTCTGCTGTGGTTGAGGGTGTCCAGGGCCTGGCTGCTGTGAAGTTGAGCCAAACCTGCAGGTGGCTCTGGGTTCCAGAGTGCTCTCAGCATGACCCTTCTCTCTCCTGGGGACCCAGGGGACCCCCTTTTCCTTCTGGGCCTCTGTGGGCTGTAGGTGGAGCAGCGGGAGCATAAGGCCCACTTGAGAACTTGGACTTGAATTTAGCCAGCGTTTCCCTGGATGATCATTCTCTTTCCTCAGCTTGTGGAGCTTTCTCTCCATGAACAGAACTACCATCCTGCTTTCCTGAACTCTTTTCTCATACAAGAGTTTCTTCTTTTGATAGGAGGAAGTGGTTCTCTCAAATTCTGTGCTCATGTCTTTAGTCAACTTCTTGTAGAGTTGCTGATCTGACATGTGGAGTTCAGGCTCCTGCACACTTTGGGAAATTTCTTCTCAGTTTCTACAGAGTGTGTTGCCTCCTCATTTGACTTTCTCTCAATTTGTGTGACATCTTCTTCTTGTAATTCAGGCTGATTTTGAAGCTTCAGCTGGAGCTTCTGAACCTCAGTTTCAAGTTGTGAATTTTCAAGCTGCAAAGGTGCTCTCTCAGTTTGGAGACTTGTTACTTGTCTTATAAGCTCTTCAATCCCTTGGTTTTCTTCCAACAATTCTCTGGATAGTTCTTTTTCTCTTTTGGGACTACCTAAAGGGCCATGTGTGTTACCGTCATCAGTGATACCTTTCTGATTGACTTCTGATGGAGGAACAGGGCAAACACCATTTTTTGCTCTCTTTCCCTTTACTTCTGAGTTTCCATCATCTGGGTGACCTCTAACAAGGTTAAGAAAACGGATCATCTTCAGCATGTTCTGGCCAATGTCTTTAATTGGCTCACTTTATCTCTAACAGCTTGTTGCATCCATACATTTGAGAGCTCCAGTCTTCCTTTCTCCTCTGTCGTTTCCTGCATTCTCTGCTTCCATCTTGTAATTTCTTTGTTGAGCCATTCTGGACTTTCCTGAATATCAGTGTTATTGTTAGAATTGTATGTTATTTTCTTCCCAGGTTGTTCTCCATTACCATGTGATGCTTGGCACCATTACAGTAAAGAATTTGCTTACAATGGGAATGGATGTTAGTAGTGTATGAGGGTTAGAAACTACAGGGTTTCAAGAGATAATAGTGTTGCTTGTTGCTTGAAGGTCCTGGACGAACCTCCCCTTCTGCCCTTAGGTATCTGCTCACAGGTAAAATAGGACTATTACAGGTACTCGTACAACGGATAACAAGGCCTTGAGCCTTGTAATATTCTATTATGGGCTTTATACCTTGAAGGGCTTCTTTACTATAGGCTATTGATTATTTGAGAGATCTATTTGAACCTTGATGAGAGGTGTGCAGTGAATTTTGCCAATATCAGTTGAAGATTTTGGAACAAATGATCAGCGTTTCCAGAACCAACCTTAGTACACTCAGAGATGGAGCAAATGAAAGATGTCAAAGGGAAATTTAATTCACCTGGTTGGCTGCTTTTATGATCTACTGTCAAATTCTAGAATTATTTCCCCCTTTTGTAAGAAAGAAGTTTTGGCATATTTCTCTAAAATCTCAGGCTAATAAATGTGTAGAAGCAAAGGAACTAATGAAAAAAGGGTGTATTATCTCTTAAAGGGCCTAAACAAGTGGGTAGATTCATAGACAGGAACATTTTGAGGTTCATTAGAGACTTCCACTATTTGAACTGTTTAGTACTCTGAGGCAGGGGCTGCATCATTTTTTTTAAATGTCGTTTTACTGTATTTATTGAGACGCAGTTGTGAGCAAAGTAAAATAATGAAGATTATTTTTTTAAACCAGCCATAAAATCTGTAGAGACACAAAGTAGCTTGGTGTTTGCCTGGAGCTGGAGTAGAAACAGGGATTGGCTGCACGTGGGCAGGAGTTTCTTTCTGGGGTGGTGGAAATATTCTAAAATTGCATTGTGGTGTCAATTAGGACTGGGAAGAGATTGATCCCCAATCTGGACAAATGTTTCTCTGATTAAGAGGAAAGATTGGGAAGAGCCTCTGTAGTTCCTCAGAGCCTCAGGATTGAGAATTAGGAGGACGTTGGAAAGGCTAGTTAGAGGCCTGAAGGTACCTGAAGCACTTAAATTTGTAACAGTCTCTTTTCCAGTGTCCTGGATCTTTGGAATAATAGCAGAAACTAGGAGGATTTTGGTTTCATTTAGCGGCCTTCATTTGCCAGAGTTGAAGATTAAGAATTTTAGTGTCTTTATTATAGGTAAATCATCTAGAGTGTGAGAGGGCTTGTTTGCCAGATTAACTAAATCTGGAGTGGACATTGTTTCCCATTCCACTCCAATCCTTTTTACTGGAAGGGAAAGATTCCTGTTCAGCTCACTAATAAACAGTTAAAACCTACCGAGGTGGAATCAACATCTGAAGGAAAACAAAATTTTCTTTAAAAATAATCTGAAGTTGATTATAATAGTCATGAATAGGTTTGTCAGATTTGTGTGTGAATTTTGTTTCAATCAACAGGTTTTGGAAAAGCCTTAGGAATTGCTTCATGAAATTGCCTATCAATTGCTCCAGCCTGATTATATAGTAAGTTAGGGTGCTGGTCTCCCAGTTGCAATCCTGGAGACCTTTCAGGATTTTCCCAATTAGTGGTTTTCAACCGATACTTGGCCTGGCCTTCACCAACAAGCATGGTAATTAGTTGGTATAAGTCAGAGAAACCAGCTGATAAGTTTGAATGACTATATTAAATTCCACAGCCAATCTACAAGATTATTTGCTACTTTGGGAAAATCTTTGACTATGGCTCACAGTTCAGCTTTAGTCCAGGGAATATAAGAAATTAAGAATTTAGACTCTGGATGCTCAGAAGGCTTAATTTTAACAAGATAGGTTCTGATAGCTTAAAGGAAAGGAGGTGGGGAAAGTTTCAG
This sequence comes from Delphinus delphis, assembly GCF_949987515.2. Classification (NCBI taxonomy): domain Eukaryota; kingdom Metazoa; phylum Chordata; class Mammalia; order Artiodactyla; family Delphinidae; genus Delphinus; species Delphinus delphis. Next base: position 16,957,123 of record NC_082685.1, read on the forward strand.
GGAAAAAGGGAAGTTCAGTGAAATAACTAGTATGAGGGAACTGAGGGTATAGAGGAGGTGCAAGTGGTATAGAAGGGAAGGAGGAAGGAGGGGCCAGAGGCAGGGCCTGACCATGAGAAGCCAAGGGAAGAAAAAGATAGCACCAGAGGTGGAGCCTAAGACAAAGAAGCTGGGGAAAAGGAACATGAGGCTTTGGAAGCCATTTTATTTTTCTTTAATCATTTGTTTACCTCAGTTAATTTTAAAATCTTATTTTGCAGAGAGGCAATTTTAGGCTCCTGATAATATTTGGAAACCTCAAAACACCAGTCGAAATAAGCATTCAATTCAGTTTGGGAAGTTTTAGAGCTATCGTTGTCCAATTGCGTTTTTAACAAAGGAAATTTGGGGATTTCAAAAGTTCCCCATATTGGCCATTGATGCTCTAAATTGCCTTTGGTTAGGTCGGTCCATTTAGTTAGAGTTGTGCATGAGGAAGGACTGCAGTTTTTAAGCATAAAATCAGCCTCCCTTGTAGGAAGAGCATCCATAAAATATTTTGATAACTGGATGTCATTTCTCAGAGAGTTTTCTCTAGAGTAAAATAATAATTTTTAAACACCCTACACAGCTCAAGAAGCTTCAGTAATT